>NW_022900928.1:47253686-47278649 GCF_012274545.1 Fukomys damarensis
TATATATATCAACAAATTAAAGAGTTGGCTTTTCAAAAGAAAAAATAAAACCTTAGCCAACCTTATCAATAAAGGAAAGGAAAGGCTCACATTCATGCAATTTACAATGAAATGGTGAAGTCACCCTGACAGATCCAGCAGAAATCCAGAGGATAGTCAATACTTAGTTCAAGAAACTGTACTCTAATAAAATGGAAAACACAGAAGAAATGGACAGATTTCTTGATAAATATGAATTACCAAAGTTGAATGAGAAGATATAAAAATTCTAAACACCCGAATTACAATCAGTGAAATTAAAAATGTAATTAAAAATTTACTAATAAAGAAAAGCCCAGCTCCTGATGGCTTCACTGCTGAATTCTACAAGACATTTAGAGAAGAGCTATTGCCACTAATCTTTAAGCTTTTCAATGAAATGAAAAGATGGAAATAAAGTGTTTGTAGATGGGGAGGGGAGGAGGTGGTGAAGGGAGGGCAGGGGTAAGGGGAAAAAATGAGAATCAAGACTTTTCATGTAGAGGTACAAGATCCCAACAATGAATGTAACTGTACTGTATCCCTAAAATGTACCAATAAACTCAATTAAAGCTGAAAAAAAAAAAAGAAATTGGAAGGGAAGCAATACTTCCAAATTCATTCCTGGAAGCAAGTGGTACTTTGATCCTAAAACCAGGGATAAACCCAGCCAAAAAAGAAAACTATAGGCCAGTATCCCTAATGAACAAAGATGCATGAATCTTCAATAAGAATCTGGCAAACAGAATACAGAGAGGGTCAGGAAGATCATAAACCCTAGCTAAGTTGGATTTATCTTACAGACAGAAGGATGGTTTTACATATGTAGATCAATTAATGTAATATATCAACAAAGTCAAGGTAGAACTCTTGAAGGTATTGACATAGGAAAAGACTTTATGAACAAATCCTCAGTAATATGGGAACTAGCACAAAGAATCAACAATCAGGATCTCTTCTGTTTAAAAAGTTTCTGTACTGTCAGATAAATCACAAGCAGATCTAAGAGACAACCCACAACATGGGAAAAATTTTTACCAGCTGCTCCTCAGACAAAGGTTTATTATCTAGAATATGTAAAGAACTCAAAAAAATCAGACCCCCCACATATAAAGACCCATTCAAAAATGGGCATGTGAAATGAACAGACCTTTCTCAAACAAAGAAGTAAAAAAAGCAAATAAACATGAAAATTGTTCAACATCACAGTTCATTTGAGAGCTGCAGATGAAAATAACACTGATATTCCATCTCATCCCTGAAAGAATGGATGCTGTCAGGAAATCAACCAATAACAAATGCTTTTGGGGTTATGGGAGATAGAAACCCTCTTCATTATTGATGGGAGTGCAGACTGGTGCAGCCACTGTGGAAATCAATATGGAGATACCTCAAAAATCTAGGAGTAGAAGTCCTATTTGACCCAGCTATTCCTCTTCTGGGTATCTTCCC
This sequence comes from Fukomys damarensis, assembly GCF_012274545.1. Lineage (NCBI taxonomy): Eukaryota > Metazoa > Chordata > Mammalia > Rodentia > Bathyergidae > Fukomys > Fukomys damarensis. Next base: position 47,255,157 of record NW_022900928.1, read on the forward strand.
AAAAGAATTAAAGAATCATACCACAGTGATCTATGCTCACCCATATTCACAGCAGCAAAATTTGTAATAGTTAAAATTTGCAAACAGTCCAATTGCCCATCAACTGGAGACTGGATAAAGATTTTTTAAAAAATAAAATGAAGTACTACTTAGACATAAAGAACAAGAAACTAGAGATATTTATAGCTAAGTGGAAGCACATTAAGAACATACTCAAGTGAAATTAAAGTCACATATGTGTAAATAAAAAATAGTTTCTCGTGTGAAAAACTAAATGTGTAAATAAGATTCAAATGGTATAATTGACCATATGAATTAGGAAAAAATGGCTAAAAGGCAAGTGGGAAGGGTGGAAATAAGAGAAAAGAAAAAATATGTAAAAATGTAGAACTGGAAACAAAGTCTTTGTAAATAGGGAAGGTGAAAGGGGTAAAGGGAGGTCGATGGAATGGGGACAAAATATGAGCCAAGTTATATCATGCAAATGTACAAGATCCCAATAATTAATATAACTATTGTTTCCCTTAAATGTACCAAAAAAACTTAATGAAAAGTATTTTTTATAAAATGGAGTACTACTCAGCTATACAAAATGAGAAACTAGAGATATTTATAGCTAATTGGATGCACATTGAGGCCATACTCAAGTGAAATTAATGTCATACATATGTAGAAATGAAGAAGTAAAAGTTTAAATATGGATAAAAATGTATAATTGATATTGTGTAATAGGAAGAAGAACTCTTAAAGAGTAGTGGAAGTAGGAGGTGTAGGGGAAAGGTAAAAAGGGAAAAAAAAAAACAATATGTAAAAGGAAAGACGTGGAAACAATGTCTTTAAACTTGGAAGGGTGGAAGGGCCGAAGGAATAGCTGGGGAATGGAGAAAAATAAGAATAAAAATAAGTCTTGCAAAGGTACAAGTTTCCAATGAAGAATGTAACTGTATTGTATACCTAAAATGCACTAATAAACTTTAAAAAGTTAAAAAGAAAAAAAAATAAAAACATGGAAACAAAGTCTTTGTAAATAGCACCAGGTTGGGGGGGGGTGAAGGGAGGGTGTGGAAATGGGGAAAAAATAAGAACCAAGATATATCGTGTAAAGTACAAGACCCCAATTTTGAATGAAACTGCATTGTACATGTAAAAATATACCAATAAACTTAATGGAAATAAAATAAATTCACTATGTCAATGAGGACCATATAGGAAAGCAAAATCACATGAATGTTTTATACTAAAATATTTATTGCATAATTGTTGGTGGAGCTGAAAAAATTCTAGACAGAGATGCTGTGATATAAGAGAGAAGTTACTAATCCATCTCTTAAAACATTAGCAAAATTAGACAAGTAGGAATTTTCAGAATATTTGACAAATGATCCACTGCATATAAACTGCAAAGTTTAGTAAGAATTCTAACTCTGGATTGTTTTATATATTTGTTGTCTTTTTCATTTCTTTTCTCTTTTTATTCTACTCAAGAGGTAAACATACAATTTTTATTCTTTCATCCTTCATTTTTAATTTTTTTTTTTTGGTGAGAATATCCTGTTTCCTATCCCAAATAATTCAACTATTCAGTGATAGTAGTGTTCCTTTCTGTCAAGGGAGTGGAAATGTAACTCAGTATAAATTGATGGAGCCTGTAGACCAACTCAACCTTGCAACTCAACTAAATACCGTATTACAAAGCAAAAATGGTGGCAAGAAATGAAATTTCGAATGCAACAGACATGTCAATCTGATAGAATTTCTCTAGCCTGAGTCCAAATCTTCATTTTTGGGTAAGGTCTCTGATTCTTCCAGCTTAGGTGAAGTACATACCTACATCAATCAACTCTACTTTGCTTTACCATGAGTATCCTGTTTTCTTGGTAGCTTTCAATGCAATTGTCTTTAAGTAAAGCTCAATTCATTTTAAAAACTGCATTTCAAAATTGAGAACCCCCCCCCAAGAAAAGGGAAAAAATTTTGTAAATAAGGAAGGGAGGCGGGGTGAAGGAAGGGCAGGGGTATGGGGAAAATTTGAGAACCAAGACCTGTCATGTAAAGGTACAAGATCCCAATGATGAATGTAACTGTACTGTATACCTAAAAAGTACCAATAAACTCAATGAGAAAAAAATAAATTAGAACTCACATCAGAAAACATTAGATAAAGCATTAAGCATAATAAATTAACTGAGCTATTTTAATAAAAGAGGTTGATTCTGAAAAAAGAATTATGGACTCCCAAATTATGGATCCTCAAATTTTCCAAAAGCAGGAATCTTCTTTCCTTGTTCTTGATCCAGCCCAATAAAAAAAAGTACCTAAACTCAATGAGAAAAAAATAAATTAGAACTCACATCAGAAAACATTAGATAAAGCATTAAGCATAATAAATTAACTGAGCTATTTTAATAAAAGAGGTTGATTCTGAAAAAAGAATTATGGACTCCCAAATTATGGATCCTCAAATTTTCCAAAAGCAGGAATCTTCTTTCCTTGTTCTTGATCCAGCCCAATAATCATCAACAATTAATGCATTTAAAATTTTTTATTTTTTTCTGAGGTGAATAGTCAGTAAGATTTGTGGGATAAATAGTTATTTCACTCACTCCTCATAGTTCAGGCTATCTACTTTGCAAACTTGCTTTCCCTTTACTCCTTCATTCTGAGCCTGTATACTCATGAGTCTTATTCTCATCTTTTCTTTAGGTATGGTGGTAGGAAAAAGAATCTGTTCATTTAGTGGAAGTAGAAGTGGGAAGAGATCTTTCTACTCAGTCTTGCTTGGTGTTTGCGTTTGATCCTGCCATATGCTCTTTGTATGATTTTCATAGGCAGCCTTCATTTGGCCCTCTTCACTCCAGAAAGCTATGACTGCTATATTCATTTTGCTCACAACTACTGACAAATCTTTAGCCTTTTATCTCAGTTATTCTTTCTGTGCTTAGCTGAGAGAGTGCTCTCTAGATAGTACTATAATTCTATGCTCCCTTCCTTTGACATTGTCATTGGTAATATTATCACCTTGTTCTTAACAGTTTGCCTTCCCTGAACCTCACAAAGAAATCCCTGCATTACAGAATGTGTATACCTGGGAAGGGTGGAAAAGGATGGGAACTGAGCAAAAAGTGGTTCCAACAGTAGTTTTCATTTTTTGTTACATGTAATTTACAAATCAACTCAATATTCTTTTAAGTAGGCTAGATATTAATTGATATCAAGTAAGAACAGTAACAAGCACCAATAGATGTTCTATATATCTTTTCTAAGGTTCATATTTAAAAGAAAATAACAGCATGCAGTATTTTTGTTTCTTATCCTTTGTACATGTAGTCTTGGCTTTATTATGAGTTGATTGTCTTTGTGAACAGACATGAAGACATCAGACCCACTATAATATTACTGTAAAGTGTTTTTTTCCCATATTTTAGAAGTCAATAGTAGGTGAGAAATTAACTGACTCATAATATTGTATCCTAAATGATAAGTTTTAAAATTTATTTCCTAAAATGATCTCTTGGTACTTTTGCTTTCTAAAATGCCTCATTGTTTTATAGAACATTTCCCAATATCACAAGGTCATTTTAATTTTATTCCCATTTTATATTATTCTTTGTAATGCTTTTTAATTTATTCACTGTGTACCCTGGTTCTAGTTTGAAGCTGGGCCTATTTTTATAATATGAGTATATGCTCTGAGACATAAAAAATTTAGATTTAAAATCAGACATGTTAATTTCAATGTAATTTTTCTTTTATTTGTCCATTAACAATAACAATGCTAATAAAAATGATTAGTAGAAAAAGGCAGCCTTCGTGAGTTTGGATGTGGAAGGTATTTGTGAAATCTATCCAACTGTATGAAACTCCGTGGCTTATAACTGCTATTATAAATCACAGGGTCATGTGGTTAATCTTCTGAGCGCTTCAATAAAAACAATCCAACTTTGCAGTCTCCCACAGCTTTCAATTTCAGTCATATCTGAGTCCTGCCTATAAACTCAGGGTCAACAAACAGGTTAGAGATAAACAGCAGAGAAATTTTTGATTAAAAGTAATGTGAAATTCTGAGGAAAGGTTAGCTAATTCAGGAAGAAATAAAGGTCTGAGCAGCGTGGATGATTCAGAGGGGAAACACCCACAGCTGGCTCTGCTGAGGCTGGGCTAGTGATGTCCACTTGAAATGCCACACTGAATAGCTGATGATTGATCTCTGTAACTCTGTCTCCTAATGAGCACATGAATAGAGTACACATTCGCTTCCTAATGCATTGGTTTTATTAAAGAGGGAGCTGCTTCTAGTTTTATAAGTGGAGAGCTTTTGTAACAATTGCTACATTTCAATTCTGAGCATTACTTATGAAAGTCATTTAGAAGTGCTTTCTCAAAACCATTATGTTTTCATTTTTTTTATGTGCTATAAATTTTTAAAAATGTGTATCCTGAAGACACGCTACAGGGAAAGATCTCTTGAATAGAAAGTAAGAGTCCAGTGTCCTAATTTTCTTTCTGCTATTAATTAGCCGTGGGAGTATGGACAAATCACTTACTCTCTGTGAACCTAAATTCATGCATTTTCTTTCTTTCTCATCCAAGTCATTTGGAAACAACAGAAAGTCACATATCTGTATCCAGAATGTATTTTATTTGCCTATCTGTTCATCTGTTTATAATAAACCCAGGAACATGACAGTACCATTAAAAGATCAGACGATTTTAAGAAGTTTAAGAAAATTTCAGTAGATAGAGGGATTAGATTGATTGAACAATTACAGCATAGAAATCAGGTATCGGCAGGAGTCATCCTTCTAGGTGAACTAAAGGAGTGTATAAACTAACGATGTAAAAAGAAGCTGTCACAACAACAAACATAACTACCATGCTATATTTTAACACACCTATTTCATAAATTGATGGATTAATACATAGAAAGTAAAATGCAAAAATACGATGAAGTACACAATTTTTAATATTGAAAATTTAGAAAATTTGTTGAAATATATACTCCTTCCCATATTTTCCTTATTTGTGTTCCTTTCAATTACCCAGGTTATTTTGTGACCAATTCCCTCTGGAAAAGTTTGTGCCAGAAAATCGAAAAACAGAAATTGCCAATGAGAGAGTTCCCTTTTCGAGTATTCCTTATTTAAGTAAAATCTGAACCATTAAATAGAATATGATGAATGTAGGGATTAGAATTAGAGGGGAAATGAATGTCTGTGAAAAGGAGTGATATAGACAGCAGGTATTAGCTGAGGCTTGATGGGATATATTTCGGGTGAAGAAGGTGAACATTCATAAAAAGCTCGTTATATTAACTCTCTTACTTATTATTTCTGAGTCTTGTCAGTTGTCCCCAAGCATTTAATTATTACTTGGATTCATTTTCTTAGCCCCTTTGGTACTACTCACCTTTTTTGTGTGTTATTGGCACATACATTTAATTTACTTTTGTTTAAGCCACAGCATCACACTACATGTAGATTTCTTTAAACAGCTGCTTTTAAAATCAACCAAACGAAGGAAGATTAAATGGGCAGTACACTGCATTTTATAGTAATATAAGTACTTTTCCTGTTGCTGTTTTTTTTTTGTGTGTGTGTGAATGTGTGTGTGTGTGTGTGTGTGTGTGTGTTGATATTGTTGTTGTTACAAATTACTGCCTGAGTTCACTTGCTTTCAACTTAAGGAACATACTTTACACGTTTATTATAAGATGGGTAGGCTAGCAGCAAAGTCTGTTTTTTTTTAATTTTATTGAGTATATTGGTACATTTTAGGGATACAGTACAGTTGCATTCATTGTTGGGATCATGTACCTCTACATGGCAAGTCTTGATTCTCATTTTTTCCCTTACCTCTGCCCTCCCTTCACCCCCTCCTCCCCTCCCCATGTACAAACACTTTATTTTCATCTTTTCATTCTCTCACATTTTTTTCTTTTTCCTTTTCTCTAAGAATCTATTTATTTGTCTTTATAAGACAGCTATACTGGATACAAAATAATTATTTGATAGTTTTTTCTTTGATCACTTTTTGACCAATTGTCTATTGGTTTACATTATTTGGGATGAAACTCAGCTGTTAATCTTACCTTTCCTTATAAGTGGTAAGCCATATTTCATTTATTGTATTCAAGATTTTCTTCTATTGGCTTTCAGCATTTTTACTATTAAATAAAAGGAATTTGTTGTGCTTCCTAGGTGTATAGATTAATATTTATCTATTAATATGTTCATATTATATATATATATTATATTGTTTTCAATAGACAAGGGATGTTTTTATTCATTACTGTTTCAAATACTTTTTTGTGTCCTTTCTGGTGGTCCCAGGGAAGGGAGATGGGTGTGCTTGTGTTGTATCGCAGGTGTCTGAAATGGTGTTCATCTTTCTTCACCATTTTTCTCTGTTCTTCAGATTGCGTGTCTGTTGGTTTAGCTTTGTTTGCTAATTCTTTCTTCTGACAGTTCAAATTTGTAGTATATTTTTCACTTCAGTTATTAATTTTTCTATTCCAGAATTTTCATTGGCTCTTTTTTTAATAATTTATGTCTCTTTACTAAAATTTTCTATTTAGCATAGCATTGTTGTAACTACCTTTTTTATTTAATCATAGCTTTAGTTTTTATCTGTTAAATCTAACATCTGGCTGCTATAAAAGGTGAATTCTGTTGCAATTTCTTCCTATCCCTAGCCTCTTGTGCATTGGTCTCAGTTTTCAGCTTATTTGGGGGTCCTGCAATGTTTGTTGGGAACTAGATAGTCTGATCATATATTGTGTTCACTTTGAGAAATGACACTACATTCCTGCATTTTCAGATTGTATTCTTCTTGTTATTGTCATTTTCCTTTCTACCTATTTAATAACAGATTGGATATTTTAAATGAAATTATTTTTGGACCTGTAGCTTATCTATGATATTGTTTTGCAAGAAGTATAGCCTTGTGTATGTCCACTCTGCTTTGAACAGGGCTATCTTTGATTTTATCTTTTGAGATAATATTTAGGTAATGCTTGAGATAATATTTGGCTTAAGTAATGGTTGGTTGATGTGGTATTATTTTTAATAATATGTTACTTAATAAATTAGATTATAGACAAGTGTAATAAATTTTAGTCTCTTGTGAATTGATCTTTGAGGTAAATTCTTGAGATTCTTTTCTCACCCCCAAAAGTTTTCCCAGTTCTCTTCTTCCTTAATTCTCTGTGGTAGACCAGCTCGTAGAACTATATCTCAAATTAAACTATCAGTTACCTCCAAATTACCTTTAATCACATATTTCCCCATTTGGCTACATTTAGCCAGAACAGACTCAACCACGTGTGGCTGGTGGAAAGAGAGGGAATACTGACATCCTGACATAGCTGGTAATCCAGTGCTCTGAGAAATGAGGAGAAAGAAAGCCCCATATTTTTGGTTCTACCAGACAGTGGAGTTTTCATATTGCTGAGTTGGGAGGAAGAAAGAAGATACAAGTCTTGGATCAAATAAAAATATCATTTGATGTCATTTGTTTCACTATTTTAAATGACTTTAGGTGGTTTTAAAATCAATTTTAATCAGTTTCTCTGGAGAGCAGATTCACGAACTTTCTCATGTTCTTCTACATGATATAGAACTGTTTCAGAGCCTTTCTGAAGTCAAAAGTAAGGTGGGATGGGTAGGGGAAGGGTAATAAGGGAAAAGAAAAAAAATGAGAGATAATGAAAAGATGGAAATAAAGTATTTGTAGATGGGGAGGGGAGGAGGGGGTGAAGGGAGGGCAGGGGTAAGGGGAAAAAATGAGAATCAAGATTTGTCATGTGGAGGTACAAGATCACTAAAATATACCAATAAACTCAATTAAAGCTCAAAAAAAAGTAATTCTTATCATATGGATGGTCAGTATAATAAACAGGACAAGGACCACAGAGACAAAAATACAGTAGTCCACAAAGTCAGTTAGCCTCAGAACAGAGATTATTAACAGGGGAAAACTTGTCTGAGAACTTAAATGTGTATGAATTTACTTTAGAGTAACATACTTGGGGAAGTAATGACCTAGAAGACACCCTCACTCATAAATAGCATATATTTAGAGCTAATCCCTTGGATTTTCCATTGAAGTCAGCACAATTTTGCAAGGTTTTGTGAAAAAATATGCAACTAGACTAGATCTAAAAAATTATGCAAAATATTTTGTTTTATAGTTGAACTCTTCAACTCCAATCCTATTCTTTCAGAGCCAGAGGAAGAAACATAACCTATTCCATAATGAATTAGACTTGATGTATCCATGAAAGTAGCTGTTAATTAGTTTGCTACAACAGAAAGCTAAAACCATGATCAAAATTGTTTAATGCAACATGATCAGAACTCTATGAAGGCATGAGTGTGGAAATAAATTCCAGCCATTATAAAGCCAGGAAAAGATGCCCTATGGCCCAATGAAATCTACTTAGAAAGTAAAGAGACCCTCTTTTAAATACTCACAATGTACTATTTTGCAATACCAATTTCACTCACCTGAGTGAGAGGCTGAAAATCACTCAGATCTACCTGTGATGATAAACCTTTCCCAGGCCAAGGAATTGAGGTTGATCTGCTATGCCTCCAAAGCTGATATAGTATAATTAATGACATCAGTGAAAGTCAGACAAGTGGTACATAACACTGTCTAATTAAATGACTCTTATAATGAGGATAATCATGTAAAGTGCACCTGGAGTGTTCAGTCCATAATGCCACCTGGAGATTTCCCTGAAATAACTGGGAGCTGTTTGGTTTTAGATTTCCCACTGAACTCAGTATAGGATGGTGTTTGCTAGGGGAGGAATTGATTTCAATACCTGAATGTTTCCTATTAACAACCCACATGTTTATATTACAATATTATGAGGAAGACAGGTGAAGCTTTGTTTTTGGAAAAGAAATTACATTCCAAGAGGGTAGGCACAGGACCGATAGGAAAGAATCACACTGGTCAACAAGCTTAAAGTCTTCACTGAGGAGTAGGCTGCAGTCCTGTTCATCACCAGATGTGATGTGGAATTCACAAATGTGGAATTCGTGAATGTAAGCGAAGTTTTATCAAACAGTTCTGTTTTGCAAACTGAATTGTTCCCAAACAGAAATGTTCCTGAACAGAGGCATTACTTTTATTTAGTGGAGAATTTTATTCCTAGCCAGTTCTAATGACTTGAAGAAAGTTTATATAAAAATGAACTAGATATACAATATTAAAGAAAATAATATAAAGCATGAAGAAAATTGGATATTCATGTATCTATCTAGACATCATTGTATTGATTAAGGAGTAGCAACTGTATGTTGGAGCAACGCAACTATAGGTATTTGTGCTTTCTTTTCAGCATTTTTATTTTGTATTTTCCAATTTTCTACAAAGTATATACTGAGGAACAAAAAAACTTTAGCTCTACGCTGCTTTGTAATCATCAGATCACTTGTTTCAGAGTCATATAAGATAAATAGAATTGTTGAAGTTCTATCTGAGGTCCACAGAAATTGAAGCTTCTGATGTGAAGCTTGGGATCCTGCACTTCAAGTTAGCATCCTTCAATGATACTTAGGTATCTTAAAATTTAAGAATCATTGAATGAAATAAAAAGGAAAGAAATCTAAGCATAATGGATTGGCTTGGCAGATCAGTGGTCAGCATTTTGTTGTGTTTGCTTGATGTTTGAAGATGGGGCACTGGTTTGCACAATCTCAAACCTGACATGAAAAAGGCATATGCCATCATTTTTAATGTTGCAGGGACACTAACCTAAAACTCCTTTCCCTTTTCATTATAATATTCTGTACAGTATATATTCTGGCCACACATCATGATTACATATGTTTTCCTATCTCAGAGAAATTCTATATGGCGCATGTTCTTCTGACCCCACTTAAAGGAAACAAAACTTGACTTATGTATATTAAAAAAAGTCTGTTATTTGCTAATTATTTGTTTATTTCTTTAAAGAGATTCCTCCATCCATTTCTATGGATTCCTCTGCTACATTTGTTCAAGCTGTGTGCTTATATTTAAATGAAAACCAGCGATAACTGAAAGGGCCTTCTGCTTTGGGATAGGAGAAAAAAAAGATGGGAAATAGAAACCTCAGGCTTCAATATGTTCACCTTTGGTTCCCAAGTTACTCTGGTCCTTTGCAGCTACTGTGTTCTTCTGTTGAAGAAGACAGAAATTAAAATTAATCCTACTTAAAAAAATTCTATTTCAAAGAGTTTGTTATAATTTGCTCATAAAAGAAGTTTCATGTATGAGCTATTATTTCCCATTGTGAATGAACTGTGATATGGAATCCAACATTTTAGTTGATTAAAACTTTAAAACCTAATAATCTAAAATATTGTTAATGCTCTTTCTCTTTCTCATAGAGAGGGTGGAAAAATCACTTAGGATCTTTGTGAGAAATTTTTATTTTGTTTAATTAAAGATGTATTAATTAAAATGCTACTTAACTCAGTGGTTCCTTTAAAATGCATTTATTCATTTTAAGGAAAATGAAGTAATTATAAGTCAGATGTTTCTTTAATGTAAGGTGTAGCTTGGAAAATATTCATAATCTGAGAAAATGCTAATAAAAATAAATTTGCATTAAAGCCATCATTTTCAATGATATTGAACACGTTGTGTATAGGACTGATCATAGCCTGAATTGTGAAGTTAGAATTGTGGTGCATTTCTATCTCCCTGCTGTGACCATCCACACCCTTTGAGTAGTCTCATTTAAGGGCATCCTCTCCTCCTCTTTCTGCACCTCCCAAGGCAGTTTTCCGAGGTGGTAGAGAGGAACAGTTGAGGTGAGTAACTTTCTAACTAACAGGCACAAACTTTAGAAAAATATCACAGGGACCCTGGCAGGCATGTTGAGGAGCTTATCAATAAAGGTCCCTTCTTCATACATCTCTCTCAACCCATGTAACTACACTTACAGTTGTTTGATATTTTGCTTGATGAATATGTTTACCTGTAGTAACACAGTCATAACAAAGCAAATAGGAAATCAAACACAGAAACCTCCATAAAGCCTAGGAGGTTCTGTCCTAGTACATGAACATGAGCTGCACAATTGGATATAGTTCTTGGTTCTAGCAATGATTACTTAAGCACCTTCAACCCCCTTATCTGAAAGTTTTGAACCAATTAAAAAATATATATATTCTCACAGGATTGTTATGATGATTAAAAGAAAAACCTCAGTCAAATGTTGATCATAATGCTTGGCACGTAATAGAGATATAAATGTATGTCAGTGTTGCTCTTCTTAAATGCCATCCCTATCTTAGTATATCCTCCTTGATATCTATTGCTTGTCCTTTATTAGGTTGAAGTCACATGTAATCATTCATTTGGGGGAACATGGAGAGGGAAAAGAGATGATACAATCAGTATGAGCCCTAGGTCAGGGGTTGAAGGTGAGTGAGATATGGCTTCCTCAAAATGTGTCATCTAAAGCCAAGGGCAAAAGGTCATTCTTTCAAAGTATCATTAATGTTACCATCCACATAACTGTTCAACTACAAGGGAGACTTGCCTATTAAAATGATGCCTTGGAATTGAAATCCACAGGTAATACTGAAAAATAATTCTTAGTTTTGTTCTGCCTTTGTTCTTTTTAGGTTTGGTGGATTAAGAAATATTTACCTTCCATTTGCTAGGCTAAAGCAGCGTGTGTATAGATTCAAAGTCAGACACGAGAGCACCTAAGCAACTTTCCCTTCTGCTCCCCTCTGCATTTACCAAAGTAGACCCAATTACTGAATGAACAGTGAGAGAAAATAGAGCAGAGAGTCGCATACCCTCCTTATCATGCTGACAAGGAGAGGCTCACTGAGTTAATCGGTGAGAGAGGCTGGAACTCCCTTAAAAAGTGAATTTCCGTAAATGTATTACTCAACCCTCTGGCCTGTTTTGTGTACATGCTAGTATATATTAATTAGTTCGGAATAATTCTCACTCTACAAAGTAATAACAAGACACTATATTTTTATAACACTGTAAACTTTTCAAAGATTTTTCGTGTTCATTTCAGGTTGAACTACAATAACCTTGTAATATCATATTTTGTTCCAGTTCTTAACCAAACTAAAAAGGTAGGTACAGAAAGAGGAGCCGAATACATGCAATTTTCTACGAGTGACAAATGCTAGAAAACATAATTGGCCTTTTATTTATCCTAGGTCTCCTTATAGTTAAATTGTGCTTCTGGTAGGTAGGGACTACATTTGAAACCTCTGTCTCACCACATATATTACAAGCATATCTGATTTGTCTCCTATTGTGTGTTTAACTGGATACTGATATTTTTTATTTGTCATTGCACTTCTTTTGGTGAAGTTTCTTTTCTTCTGTTAAATATTCTTAAATTCACCTGAATAATTTTCTCTTTTTTTTTTACAAGTCCTAAAACCATTTTAATAACACAAGTATCTTTCATGGTTACCTAATTAATACAAATTCTGTAAGTGTTAAAGATACACTGCTAATCACAGATCCATGAAAAGTAAATTGAAGTGACTTGTATAAGCAGAAAAATATATGTTTATATTTATTTTATTTAAATATTTAGCTTTTAAATATATTTTGGAGATTTTTTTTTCTTTTTTTGGTACCTGGGATTGAACTCCGATCCTTGCGCTTGCAAGGCAGGCCACCGAACTGCTGAAGTAAATCCCCAGCTGGAGATTATCTTTGATAACTTTTACTTTTTATTTTACTCATGCTAATTTCTTTGCTATTTTGTGAGAATTTTGGTATTTGAGTGTCAAAAATCACTTTCTTAAGATTCACCAACATTACATACTAAAAATAGTTACATAGAGGAGTTATATTTCAAAAATTTTATATTATATCTTACTTAAGATATCTAATATCATTTGTAAATATATGACTCATTATTATTTATATTTTCCCCATAGAATGTTTATCATCATCACATTCATCAGAAATCATTGAAATCCTTTTCTGCAGTTATTTTTAGATTGGATAGAATTTAGAATGCAATTAAAATATTTATTCATTGAGCACAAAAGTTATATATATATATATATATACATATATATATGTGTATATATATATATATGTATATATATATACATACAATCACATAGAAAGTCTAACAGCAACCTTAATATCATCTGTCTGTCTATCTTTTCCCAGCATTACAGATGTATTTATGTGAATGTATTCATATTCTTCAATCAGCCCCTTAGGTAACCAAAATAAATCATTCATAGGAAAATGAATGCATGCTGAGGTCATACTCTTAAGTGAAATAAATAAGTCGAACATGTGTAAATACCGAATAGTTCCTCTGGTGTGAAAAACTATAATTGTAAATAAAATCCTAATGGTATAATTGACAATATAAAATTGGAAGAAAAGGGCTAAAGGTGTAGGGGAACTGTGAGGGGTAGTCAAAAGAAAATGAGGGAAAATAAAAAAAATATGAGAAAAAGAAAAAAATTGGAAATAAAGTTTTGTAAATAGGGAAGGGAAGAGGGGGTAAAGGGAGGGCAAGATACGGGGAAAAATGAGAACCAAGATCTGTCATGTAAAGGTACAAGTTCCCAGTGATGAATGTAACTGTACTATATACCTAAAATGTACCAATAACTCAATGGGGAAAAAAATAAATCATTAGGAACAAAGCTATTGATCCTATTAGGTGTGATTTGGGCCTAACCCTAAATCTCAGTAGCACTTTCAGTTGCTATACAATGAAGATAGCTTCTCAAACTTTTAATCTCTTCCTATATGAAATGAGAAATAGTGAATTTCAGAGTTTGTTTATAAACTATTAAATGACATAAAACGTGACTTATGTAGTATGATGCCTGTCACAATTAGATACTCAATAGACTTTTTCTTCTTTTGTGAACTCTCTATTTTGAGGAGTTAATAAATATAATGAAAGAGAAAAAATTAAGCCAATGGCTAATTCAGTAGTTCAGAAGCATTCTTGTATTCCTTCTACCTCTGTATTGAAATGAGCTATTCAACCAGAGAGACTTTCAAATAATCTGCTTTAGTTAGAGATCAGTACTTTGTTTGCCACTGAATTAACAGTTTTTTTCAGAGTTAGATGAAACATTTGGTGGTTTATAGTGGAAAAAGAGTTATGGATCCTACTTGGAGCTGTTTATAGGTAAGTAAAGAGATCCAGGAAATAGACTGGTAGAACAGACAGGATCCAGGAAATTAGTATTTTATACATGTGGATGTTAGAAGTTTGAAGTCTAGAACCACTTGTCTTGCTATTCTTTTTATGTACAGATGCCAATAAAATTAGGAATTATCAGAAGATAAGGATACAACAGGAGATATAGATTTTGAAGAGAGAAAAATCTGAAATTTTAGTGTTAGTCAACTATGATTATATTTTACTAGGTGACATTATCTTATTCTTAAACATATTTTATATATTATCAAAATATCTGATTCTATTTTGTTCTAAGTTTAGATTTTCTTCCCTGCCAAGAATTCTGATAGAGAAAACCTTTATATTTATTAGGGGACATAAGAAAAAGCAAAATGCTGTATTCTGTTAGGATTTTTGTGTTTTGCTTTTGCAAAGTACTAATATGATTTTTATATTTGATAACAAGGGGTAAACTTGTTCGTGTCTAAGGATTTTTTTCAGGAGCCAATGTTACAGAATTTCTAGGTGGTGAAGTCAGTGTGCCTTCATTACATTTTGTGCTGTTGTCTATTACCGATTCTTTTAGACAGATTCTCTTTTAAGGAAAAACCTCTATGAATGGTGAGGCCACTTCTATTTCTGATCTTGTCTCACAAACTGTAGAACTTTTCTTCACTGCCTGCCTATAACATACCATTCATCCACCCCAAGTCTATGTTTGATTCTCCTCTTGTGTATATCTTTTATCTCTAAGTATATTTGTCCGTGGCAGGTATTATCATATGACTTACCCAACTTCTGTACTATTATAATAGAGTTGGGTGTAATAATTGAATTTTTCATCCACCAGTTTTGTGAGCAAAACCACATACCAAGTTGTAGCATGGGATATTGTATGGACTAGCTTCTGGGTGTTATTATAGTATACCCCCAAAGTATGCAGGGTCTACAGTTCTGGGGCATCTGCAAATTGTGAAAAACTGCAAACTTCAGATATGGTTAGAAAAATGCCTGAAACTGCCTATTTTTATAGATAAACCCTAAATATGTTATGTCTCCCACAGTTATGTAATTTAACTTAATAAAATACTGTATACAGTATTATACTACTTTAATTTAATAAAAATACTGCACAGTAAAGAATAAAGGTACTCACCAATAATGAATGATTTATAGCAGCAAGAAGAACTGAAAACATTATGCTTTTGGATTGGCTACTTGCATACTTCTCCTCCCCCAAAATGCAGAGAATATTGGTGGTTTCTGCGAAATTGAGGGGTTTCTGAGAACAGTTATTAGATTCTAAGGAGAAATCCTGAATGGCTGAGGCTATGATCTCTGAACCACGACTTCGAGGGGGTATCCTGTATGTAACAGTGCTCCTCTCCCAGAGACAGCCCAGCTATGCAGATAACAAAAATGTCAGCATAGAGAAAAATAAAAATTACTTTCTCTTGGTATTCCTTGCTTATTCTGAGATGATTTCTTTCTAAAAATCATTTGATTCAAGTTTATACTATTGTAGCACAATTTATACCTACCACTTCTCTTTCTTCTGTCAAGGATAATTAGTAATTAATTGTATGAATTTTTCAAATATTTGTCACTTTTCAGCCTTTAAGTTAGACAAGCGCAAAATATACTGCCCTACTCCATATAGTTTAGTTATTTTGCTTTGGATTACTATCTGGCCTATTTTTTCCACATTGTTTAAATGTTTTTGTTCTCTGTTAATGCTTTATATTGTCATGCCAGATCTCCAGCTGATTTTTGACTGAAGTGATTTAAGTGTATACAGTGATTCATCATTTAAAAAGAATAACATCCTTGTGGGTCATTTAAAATTGGCATGGTTTTCAATACGTGAACATGAGTTTTTGAAATATTTTCCTGTCATTAGCATTTGTGCTAATTCTACCATTTAATTGGTATATTACAAGACAACACTGATATATAGCATGGCTATATTTTACCAAATTTTAATCTTTCTCTGCATGACTACGAACTTTTTGAAAGTTTTATAAGTTAAAGAGTCAATGTAATTTTGGAAATAGCAGTGGCTAGGTGTCGGGATATCTGAGTTCTATCACCATTCCACAATGAGGTTTAGAGTCAGATGGTTAATAGATAGATTTTCTTCACTACAATGAGAAATTTAGAAGAGCTGGTTCAGGTGGCTTTAATGTTCCACAAAACAATTTTTGCTACAGACATCAAATAAATATATTCCAAATTGAGACCAGTAGTAAAGATTATTGTAAATTGAATCTTGTAACGTACTGACTATAGCTACATTTTTGATTTCAGCAAAGATCATACGAAATGTTACTGATAACAAATGTTCATATGAGACCCTTCATTTCATTGCCTTAATCTTGACATCCAGATAGGAGTTACATGGCTATCAATCTCTTTCTGCAGCTGCTGTAGTTACTTCCAATGCTAATGTTGGTTCCTATTATAGGAAATGCTCCTTCTGTTTTATCTCTGACAAGCTGAACATATCCATTGGAAAGAAGGTCATAGGGAACCAAAAAGAGAAAAAGAAATCACTCTACAGGTTGGGGAAAAGAGAACACTTTTTCCTTTGTGCTAGAAGCAGGTAATCTGAACACGGTAATCCATCTTTCTAAGGTTACATAAAATGAGTTCAAATTGTCCTGAGACCTTAACTCTTAAAAAGATACAATTTTGACTTAAATGTTTTTTGTTTCTGCCATCTTGAAGACTAATAGGATTATTGTCCATATGAACTGGTTCTGAATAAAATGTCAGCTACCTGAAATTCATGCACAGGGCATAGAGATGAGTGGAAAAAGTATTTCAAGGTGACAAAATTCACTATTCTAAATGTGTCTCCAAGGGAGTTTACAGGCACTAATAATACACACTGCACAACCCTCTCTGCTAGGTGCCTGCATAATCACAGCACTGGAATTGACATATTTGTCATAGACAATCACATTGGCAACTTTCTGAAGCTATAAATAATGTGTAGGGTACCTATAATATTTTCTAGATGCAGAGACATGACACTTAATCTTGATTTAATCTGCACAGGATAAAGCCCAGGGGCATTCATATGAAGTGCTCAGGCCTGGGTTATTGTATGACCCTCCAAACTCCCTCAAATCACCAAGCCTTTTGGGGGTAAATAAAATCTTACTAGCTTATATACTTCAGCTTCACAGACAGCTGTTTTAGACAAAAACATTCTGGGAGGATGATAATTTTTTTAAAAGATTTCTCAAGATAACTTTATCCAGCAATCATTTTGTTTGTAATTAACACTTCTTACACACCTTATTTACTAGACATTGTTCCATGAACTTCATATGCACTATTTTAACTAATCCTTATAACACCTGTATCAGAGAGATATGTTTGATCATAACTTTATAGATAATAAATCCTTAGCTCAAGAAATTTAAGGTTCAGTATTAACTAACATTATACAAAAATCAATATATTTAAATGGCTGCAAGTACATTCTTGAGCTGTATTTTTTAAAAATTCCAACTTTTATTTATTGGCTCTGTGGTACTAGGAAATAATTTTTAAATTTTCAGTGCCTCAAGTTTGCCTTTGATAAAATGAGAGTATAATTTTAGGTAGCTTAATAGTTGTGAACATTACACAGGTTGCAGTGAACCTATTAGAATATTGTTGACTCAGAATATAAGCTCAATATGTTAAGACTGCTCTATATTCAATCCCTAAACCAGAATGAGAAACTTCTCATTGCTTTTTTCTCTATTAGGTGGTGTACCCCTTATTATAAGAGCATAATTTAAATCATACCAAACACTCACCAAGGTCAATGTTACACAAAACTTCACTAAGTTAATACATAAGTAAGTATGATGTTTCTTTTTGAAGGTGTTATGTGACCGTGGAGCATCCAGATTATCAGTCATTGGAAAACAAAGCAGTATATATAACATGCCTCATGTTCTTTTCTGATTCCTGTGGTTTTTCTTAAAATCACTGTTTTGCAGCATTATGTTCATTAATAATATTTCTCTTTACATCTCCTTTTCACTTCCTAACCTGAGACTTTCTGTTCAGGGTCAATGAATGTTGCAGTCATCTTGTCACTTTGAGATGGCAGTGCCTAGCTACCTGTTTATTGTAGTCAAACTGAACCAAATACAGCTCAAGTATAAATGAAGCTTTTATTTGCATCCTACTAAGTGCTTGACATTAAGGAAAGGCACTTGGAATGAGTTGTGATATCAGTTAGAGCCAGCTAACTCTCCATATCTCCTCTGTAACTTCAATCCTTAGCAGATGTTAAGATAAACAATGATATCAACATTCAGGTGAATTTTCTCAGAACAAAACAGAAACTAAATTCTTAGGTTTATAGTATTGATGTATGCTGAATTGAAAGGAGTCCAGTATGTATTACCAGTAAGGCTCTTACCAGCCCCAGAAAGGTGCACTGAGAGAGAGAGAGAGAGAGAGAGAGAGAGAGAGAGAGAGAGAGAGAAGTAAAATGCAGTTTCGCTAGATAACTTGTTCAGCAAATTTCTCCATTTCATGTGAATAGGACAAGTCCAGGATTCTGTACAGGTCTGTGTGAGTCTGCTTGAGCTGCTATAACAAAATATTATAGAAATGTGGCTTCAACAACAGACCTTTAATTCTTACTTATCTTTGAATTCAATATCATTGTACCAGTATATGAAATATCTGGTGAGACCTCACTTCCTGGCTTGCAGATGGCTGCCTTCTTTTGGTCTTCACATACTCCTGGAAGGTAGAACCTCTCTTTTATAATGTTACATCTCATCATTACTTAACTTCAGAATGTCATCTAGAAGCTGAATGTTTTCCAAAGGCCCCACTTCCTAATACTATCATTTGACATAATAATTTTGGCAGAATAAAAACTTCTTCTCCATAACAACCCCCTTTATAAATCAGGCAATCACATAATGACATTTTTATAGAAACAATCCTGAGTCTTGAAAGACTTAGAAATACAGTACCTATATATAGTATTGCTAAAGTAAAAAGGTCATTAAAGCATTCAGATTTTATTAGACCAACATGACAGAGAATCCTGTTCTAATGTTTTCTATCGCTTACTCTTCCTAAGTGTTCAGTTTGTATTTGACTGTCTCGCTTTGTGACTGAAGTTGGTGGAAACCTTCAATCTAAGGTCAGGGAGGTTAAATAAGTTGTCATTTTTCACAATTGCTGAACATTCTATTGAGAGAAACTCAAAACCTTTTTAGTTATTTTTCAAAAGCATACCTCATTTTCAGAAGAGCTTAGGTGAGAGACTATTTTCAAATAGTGTCTTGCAGTGAACAGAAACCTGTTGGAATTTAATCATGTTTTAAAGTGGTTCTAATCTCTAAGACTGCTGAATAAAAAAAAAAAAAAAAAAGCAACAATGAAGAATTTTTCATTGGAAATTAGTATATGTGGCAATTGACAAAGGCAGAGACCTCACCAAAGCCAATAAAAAAGTATACTCTGAAGGTCAAAACAAGTGCTTCGGGAAAGGAAAATCCTCAGTTGTGTTTTCCATTATTCTAGAATTATGTTAATTAAAGCTAAAAAATTCTGAAAGAAAATTTTTTTTTTCTTAAAGGCCTAAATAATATTGGTAGTGAAATAGCAAGGGACATTGACTGAAGGAATGTAACTTTGTCTTTAAAAATAGCACATATATGTCTTCACTTTTAGGAATTTAAATGACATAAATGAAGTCTAAATACATGGTAAACAAAACCACTGAATAGAAGACCTTATTTGTTAAACCATTCAATATGCTACCTTAAATTGTCCTGGGTTCAGGTAGAGAGACTCAGTTTTATAGGTTATTAATGTAAATAAAATATCATCATACTTCTTTCTTATTGTGTAAATTTCAGGTATACATAATGATGTTTGATATACATATCCACAGTAAAATATTTACTATAATTAATCAATCTAACATAGCCATCACCTTTCATAATTAACCTGTTTTGAGTAAGAACACCTAAAATCTACTCTCAATATATTTTCAATACATAATACAATATTATTATATGGTCCTACTTCTGTAGATCTTTAGATTTATACTTCTTATATAACATTCCATTGTTTTATGAGTTCTTATACATCGTATCTTTATTCATGTCTTTGGAAGTGATGTCCATGTTTTCTTTTCACAACTCTGTCATATAATATGTAGACATTAAAGAACATGTAGTAGACATAGAAGTCTATCCACAGCATGAAACAATCACATGTGTGCCTAGATGGCACGTATGTTCTGACATATCCTTTTCAATGAGCTGCTTTCCATGCTGTGCAGAGAACCAGACAATGATCTGCCTAAAACCTAGGTGATTTTTGCATGAAATCCTTAAGTTGTAGGGGATCAGGCCTCTGCCCTGTCCATAACTTTATTTTTTCTTGTCTATACTTACAATTCTTCAGTTCTCCTGCAAAGATTTTTTTTTTCCTGCTTTGGGATGCAGTCAGTTTGCATATCCACACAATGTTTGTTGAGACCAGATGCCTGGCTTTATTGTGTTGCCTCCAGAGTGCTTAGTTCAGTGTCTCATAGACATAAGAAGTTGGTAAATTGAATTACACTGATAATGATCACAAAGATTGGGACAGAGGATGCTTTAAAAGATTAAAGAACTGAGATTATTTATCTTAAACAAAAGATCAAATGCTATTCTTATAGTCTATAAATCAATAAGGATATTTATATTCTGAATTGGCAAATGGGATGGACGATTATAAACTATTCCTAGAGGTCTTTATTTATTTACTTATTTATTTTTTTAAAGTTTTGGTCAGAAAGGCCAAGGACTTACTATCATTCTGTGCTCTTTGATTATATAAACCATGTATTTTTGAACAATTGTAACTCTTTGGCTCTTTAAGGCCCAAAGAGTTCTACCCTTAACTTCTACATGCACTTATTATTGGGTAGCTATTTTTTACATATAAGGTCATTTTGTGTGCAATTGTTCTGAATTTTCAAACAGATTTTCCTGACAAATTTATCTAGCTTACTAATTTTTACTGAAACACATATAATGTATTATCAATTTCATTACATGTATAATGTATTATCATTTTATTCAACAAATCTTTAGTAAGTACTTATGAATCAGAACATCAGTGATATACCAAAATTCTAAAAATGAGTAAAGTGTAGGCCCTTATACCTGACACTGTTTGAAGTGTTAACATGTAGTGTGTAAAATCAGTATGAAAAATTACAATTCAATAAGTATGTGATAGAGTAATTCAATTACAGAGCACATAATAAAGAGGAAATAATTTATGTAGGTTTGTATTGTTTGTATTGTTCAATGGAATTTTAATGTCATGTGTAGTTTTAAATTTTCTAGTAATCATGTCAAGAAATAAAAAGAGACAGATAAATATAAATTCCATTGTACATTTTATTTTAACCCAGCTCCTTCAAAAATATTATCATTTTAATATGTAAACAATATATAAAGCATTACCAAGATAGTTGACACTCTTCCCTTTTTCAAATTAAGTTTTTGTATCTGGAGTGCATTTTATACATCCACTGCATCTTAGTGCAGATTATGTACAACTCAAATGCCATCATGGCCTGCAGGTAGGGGCTATCAGATAGGACAATTCACAAGCAGAAATTTATAGAGAGCATTTTTTGATTATTTCATAGCAATTTGAGTTTTGGAGGCTGAAAGGAGTTTCTCAGATGCAAGAGAGGGTGGCGTAATAATGACCTAGGAACAGCACATGCAAAGGTATTGACATAAAGTTTCCTTTACATGTTACAGGGACTCAAAGCAAGTTTGAGGCCAAAGCTTCTCAATTATTATTATTATTATTATTTATTTATTTTTTTTTTTGGTACCAGGGTTCAAACTTGGGTCCTTGCAAGGCAGGCGGTGGAAACACTGAGCTAAATCCCCAGCTCTTCTCAATTATTATTGAATACCTATGAAACCAGTTTATTAGCTAATATGTCATTATATTGTTATCTTTTTATTACTTTATGTCCATACATATGAGTATGTATTTCATGTAATGTTGTAAAGATTTGTTTTATATATTATCTTGTTTAACCCTTGTAATTCTATGAGAAAGGTGTCATTATAAAATCACTCTGTATCATAGATGAAGCAAAGATAAGGAGGCCAAATACTTCCCAGTTGAAAACAACCAATAAGCAGAATGAAAAAGAATTTGAGCCTAGAATTTTTCACTTAACATGTGTGCTGTATTAATTATATAAGTCACTCCAGTTGCTGTACTATGTAGATTCAGAACTGAATTTAATGTTGTATGTAGATCATCAGAGACCATGTATTTAAGAAGCATAAAAATTGCAAAATGAGTTAGTGATGCAGATTTGTTTTCCTAGTAATAAAAATTGATTGAAGAATAAATAAAATTCACTTGCAAAAACAAATGTAATAAACTTTACATTATATTTTAGGAAAGCAATGATTGCTATATACATAATCCCTAATATTACTTTATTAATAAGTAAAGTATATACATTGAAAATTTTATTTCACTCAAGTAGTATCTATCAATTTTCTGAAAACTTAATTGAAAAAAAATACTTTTATTTTGTATTTATGAGATACCTAAAAAGTTAAGATTTTGGAATTAAAAGGATTAAAGAATTATATCATGTAAGGGCCAGCGATTTAGCTCAATGACACCACTCCTGTCTTGCAAGCACAAGGACCTGATTTCGAACCCTGGTAATGCAAAACAAACAAACAAAAAAACCCAATTATATCATGTAAATACAAGTCCAAAAAACAAAACAAAACAAAAACAAACAGAAAAAACAGTTCTGTTACTATATCAATATCAGAAAAAATACAGACTTTAAGAAACAAAGAAGAACACTTCATAAGAACTACAAATCAAGTGTAGTAGGCAGATATAATTTTGTAAAGTCATATCTAATTACATATTCTCTAAAATTTTCAAATACAAATTTACAGAACTAAAAGAATAACAGAAAAACCAATAATCATTGTGAGTGAATTTAATCAGTCCTTTCATAAATACTGAAAATTACAGATGTTAAAGCTATCATAGTGTAGAAAATTGACCATCTCACTGAACATTCCTGATGTACTGTACTTGACTTTTATGTAACTGTACACCTTCTTCTAATTGCAACCATTCACACCTTTAAATACACATAGAACTTTTTAAAAATTGATTCTATCCTTGATTAGAAAGCAGTCTTAGGGGCCGGGGATTTAGCTCAGCAGTTCGGTGGCCTGCCTTGCAAGCACAAGGACCTGAGTTCAATCCCCGGTACCAAAAAAAAAAAAAAAAATAAGAAAGAAAAAAAA
>NW_022900928.1:47278672-47297514 GCF_012274545.1 Fukomys damarensis
AAGAAAGAAAAAGAAAGAAAGAAAGAAAGAAAGAAAGAAAGCAAGCAGTCTCTCAGGCCAGGGATTTGGCTCAGTGGTTATGTCACTTGCTTTGCATGTGCAAGGTCCGAAGTTCTATCCCTGGTACTACCAAAAAAAAAAAGTCTCAATGAAACACAAATGATTTAAAATTTTTAAATTATAAGAATATATTTATGAACCATAGTGAATTAACCTAGAAGTCAATAACATAAAATTTTTGGAATTTCCATGTTTAGAAATAAATGCATATATATGAAGAGATGATAATTAAAATTAAGAATTAGTTTTAATATATCCAAATTCAATATATTAAGACTTGGAGAATGCAGATAAAATGCATAAGAGGTAGACTATATGTCAATATTGCATACTTTTAAAATAGTAATGTTTAAAATAAGCTAAAGAACTCTCTCCAGTAACTAGAACAGGAAGAGCAAGCTAAACTCAAAGTAGAAAAGAAAATAAGGAGTAAAGTGAATTACAATGAAAAGAAACATAAAAATGATAAAAGTACTAAATGATGATCCTTTGAGAAGATTAAAAACCAACAAACATCTACTCAAAACATCCTTCACATTAAGACTTTACAAGTGGATACATATTGAGGATATACTCCTAAGTGAAATAAATAAGTCACACATGTGTAAATACCGAATAGTTTCTCTGGTGTGAAAAACTACAGTAGTACATAAGATCCTAATGAGATAACTGACATTGTGAAATGGGAAGAAAAGGGTTAAAGGTGTAGGGAAGGTGGGATGGGTAGAGGAAGGGTAATAAGGGAAAAGAAAAAAATGTGAGATAATGAAAAGATGGAAATAAAGTGTTTGTAGATGGGGAGGGGAGGAGGGGGTGAAGGGAGGGCAGGGGTAAGGGGAAAAAATGAGAACCAAGACCTGTCATGTAGAGGTACGAGATCCCAACAATGAATGTAACTGTACTGTATACCTAAAATGTACCAAAAAACTCAATTAAAAAGAAAAAAAACTTCACAAGTGGTAGACCAGTATTGACTCTCCTCATCTCTGTTTCTGAAATGAGTAACATTAATTTTGGAGTTGAACTTTATATACTAACATGCAAAAAATTTTGAATTTGAGCCATGAGAAGAACCACTTTCTGTTTATTTCCTGTGATTGAATAAATTATGCTGATATTTAATATATAACATATTGTTTAACATTGCTACTGTTTTGCTCCCCTATGTTCTTCTCCTGCAGTCTTCTAGTGGGTAGTTGTAGGCTTCCTGGGGTCTAAGAATGACATACTAGAGAAAATTTGGGTGAAAAAAAATCAGAAAACTTAACAGACTTCATGATATTTTTAGTCCTTTGGAGAACTTGTGATGCAATGCCTCACGTCTTGTTTAAAAAATAAATCCCTTAAATTTCTTTCATATAGACTTCTTGCAGTTCAGCCCTCTCATCCTTAAATCAACCTATATATCTAATCATTATTGTGTTTCTTGAAGAATTTGACGTTCAAGGTTTCCAAGGGGCTATGATCCCTGGTTGAAGGTGTTTTGCTTCAAATCCCAGATAATATTTGCTTAGAAATCCCAGATAATCTTTTATTTTTGAAGACTCGTAATATATTGTGATACATGTTATTCAACTATAAGTAACTAAAAACACTCATATTAGCTCTATGTACTTTAATACCTGACACCAAAAGTATTCTGAGGTCCATACATATTTTCTTCCTTGACACTTACACATCAAAACACAGACACAGCATTTAATAATTCAACATGAAAATACTGGATGGCTGAAAGATAGTGGCAGCTATAAGAAAGAAGAGGACTTAAATAGGGGCAACTCTGGATATTCTCTCATAACAAAAAAGAACTAAAAATAGTTTAAGATAAAGGGATGTCATCAGATAGCACATATCATAGATAAGGAATTGCAGTCCGTTGGTGCTTAAAAGCATTGCTCAGGAGGAAGATAAGAAAGAAGAAACAAGTCAAGAATAAAATGTCCACCAATGGCTGACTTTTGCCCTTAGAGTGGTTAGTATTGTATTTCAGTTATTCTTGGAATATATGATCATGCCAATTCTTGAAATTTAGCAGAATAGCAAAAGAATTTTCAAGATTCATCTTACAAAAATTTAAAAGACTAGAAGCCTACTAATATGTACCCTATTTTTAAGAATGAACTAAGATATAGTGTCACAAGGATGATTATAAGGGACAATAAATCAAAATATTTATCCAGAAACATTAACCTAATCTAGATGTGATAAATGTGGAGAAATTATTTCCTTAAAATGTACTATAGGAAAATTGATTATATCAAATCATATCAAAAGATATCAATTCCAGAAAGATGAAACTCTTAAATACGAATGTCAAGACTATGTTAATTTTAGAAATTAGCAGGACAAATTTTTTCTGATATCATAATAGGAAAATATTTTAATAAAGTTCAAGCAGTACAAACTATAAATAAAATTTTGAAAAAGTATAATTTGCCTACACATTTAAATCACATACATGTATACTTAGGTACTTTTCTACTAGTTATCAGTAATGACTAATAACTTTAATGAAAAATGATCAAAATTAAGAACACTCTCTTGTTTGATTTCCAATAAACAAATATGAATATTTTATGCACATTTTTAATTAGGGAAATTGAAATAAGACAAGACAAATCGCACATACCTTACTGGCAAAAATTAGAGTGTGACACTAATAATGTTCAAAAAACATCCACACCATAATATGGGTCACAATTTGCTATCATCCTATTAAGGCTAACAATGAGCCTGGGATAGGACATGATAATTCCATTCATGAAGATTTGGTTAATAGGAATTTGTTCACATATGCATCAAGAAATGCAAGAGAAATTTCAACCTGGATTTAAAGAGGAAAAATACCATCGAAAACCATACCATTGACACAAATCGGATTGAAAAAATAGTGATATAATTATTAAATGGAATATGACCTAGGAGTACAAGTAAAGTGACTATTTCATGTATAAAAATGAAGATAGTTACAATATAATAGGAATACAGACAGAGGTAGGTAGGTAGGTAGGTAGATAGATAGATAGATAGATAGATCTCAGTATAACTCTTAAAACGATCAAGTGAATGAGAAAAATTTCAGGATAACTGTTTCTTCCATGAAGAGAAAAGGAATGCTACTGTCAAATAACACAATGGTTCTCAAAAATTTTGGCAAGTTTTTATTTTTAATAGTCCATAGTATGTGATTAATTTTACTGCTTTTGTTTGACAAGTATGATTTACCTATTTTTAATAGATCACTCATAAAACAAATATTTTCAAAGAATTCAGAATGAATGAACACCAAATACACAATTTGAGAACAGAAATGACTTGAATTAACACTACAACAACAATAAAACATATCCTTCACTCTCCAGACTGTATTCTCTGAGCATGAACAGTCACCGTTAGCCAACAGTAGGTACCCTGTTCCATGAGGGAGACACAATCTTGAGACTGATTATAAACTTCAGCTCATTGTCATCTCTCTTTTTTTGTGTTTATTGGCCAAGAATAATCAGATGTGCTTTTGAGGGTAGAACACTAAACCACAGCTTTATTGTCTACAGTTTTTGATAGTTAATGGCACGTGCGCGCGCACACGCACACACACACACACTCACACTCAAAGCTTCAAATCCTTTGTAGACCACTATATGGCAGATATAGTTTGGAAAACACAAAAGCCCAGGAGATTCCAGACAACCAGCTTGAAGCAGAATTTGACGATGTAACAATTTACTGAGCAAACACTGACAGTTTAGTTTGATCTATATGTATATGATTTATGAATTATTCTGCAGATGTTCTGTGGTTAAATACATATTGTCCTTATCTCTAATATTAGGCATTCTTCCTAAAATAACCTTTACATAAAAAACCTAGGTTACAAAAATTTACTTGTTAAATATAGGATTATTTCAAGGATAACATAAAAAAATCTCTACATGCTCTATTCTCCACTTTCCACTAACATTAACATTGTACATTCATGCAGTATGTGTGGTCAAATATTTTGTAGAATGTCTGTCGGTTGAGACCTGTCTGTGTGCCTGAGTAAAACTGTGTGTTTATTGGAAGAAGCTTACAGATAGGTAAATTGCCATTTTCATCAAATCACTTTGAAGGTAAATAGTATAAACATGATATAATACTGCTGATGTTATACTTGATCACATAATGAAGATGGTGTTTGTCGGGTTTCTCCACAAAGATGATATCTTTCCCTTGACCTACTGTGACATTTTAGAAAAATGTCACTATGATAGCTACACAAAGGAATAGGGAATTATACTTCAATTTTGTGAGATGGAGAATCTACACAAATTATTTGGCATTTTTCAGAATAAAATATTTGTCTACTATCCTCCAGTTGATATTTGTTGTATCATTTAGTGATATCACTATGAATTCCTAGAACTGAATTTTACACTTTAATTTATAATTTGATACCACTTCATTTATTGTATTTCTCACATTGTCCTACCTTCGTCAGTTGAGAGCTCTTTAAATTAATTCCTGTGTGATAACATTCCCCATCATGTGTGTGTGTGTGTGTGTGTGTGTGTGTATGTGTATGTGTGTTTGTATGATTTGTGGTATTGGGGATTGGGGATTGAACCCATAGTCTCTTACATGCTAGGCAAGCACTCTATGACTGAACTACATCCCTAGGCCTTTTTCATTTTATTTTGAGGTAGGATCTGGCTAAATTCAAATCTCAGCCCTCTTCCTCACCCTAATGAGTAGCTAAGAGTACAGGTATGCAGCAACACTCCCAATTGTATGTGTGTGGGGGGCAGGAAGACCTTAAATTCTAACACAACAAGAAATGCCAGGCTTGTCTTGTATGTGTTGTGCCCTGGTCCTAGAATTCGCCATTTATGTCTTGGTTTCTTTTATTGGAGAATGATGTTTAAAGTCAATATGTGAGCTGGGTATAGTGGCACACACCTGTAATCCCAGCACTCAGGATGCTGAGGCAGGAGGATCACTGAGTTCTAGACCAGCCTGGGCTACATAGTGAGTTCCAGGTCAGTCTCAACTACATAGTGAGACCCTGTCTCAAAAATCCAAAAAAAAAAAAAAAAAATGAAACAAAACAAAACAAAAACAAAAACAAAAAAAGAAGTCAATATGTGGACATATTTATGTTCTTTTCTACTAGTGTCCTTGCTTAGAGACTGTTTCATCTAGCAGAGAAAGGAGATATATATGCAAGTAAAATAACTCATATGTATGTATAGATTTATAAATATGTCTCTATGTTATCATCAATTCCTATATTTAGCCATACATGTACTTAATCTGATTGCTCTAGTTCTAATCTATTACTACAAGTATCACTGGAGACTGTCCTTATCTGAAGCCTCCCTTTCAAAACAATGTGAAATTCTGGTCCCTAACATCCATCAACATTTTCTTCACTGTTTATGGATATAACTGTTACTGAAATCAGAATTGTTACCCAAACGCCCATATGAAATAACTTTATCAACTTTATGAATAACTTTATCAACTAGATAATTTGCCTTTACTTAGTCTTACAAACTCCAATTTTTCAACCTTCCTTAGTTTAACATTTTCCTTTAGGCCTTAGGCGGCCTTTCAGTGAGACTATTTAACATTGGTAATACAGTTAGATTGTTTGGTCAAGGTCTGCTTTCAACCCATAGATTCTGTGTTTTCAAATTATAATTTACATATATTAAGATTCATTTATGTGATGTAAAATTTTGTGGTTTCTGATGAGTGCATAGTGCATAGTAACATGCAATAGTGATTACAATATCATACAAAATATTTTTTCTGCCCCCAAATTCCTCTGTGAACTTTTTCCTCTCTTTTTGAAACTTTCTGTTTTCCCCTGCTTTTGTAGTACTGGAATTTTAACTCAGGGGCGCTCTACCACGGAGCTACATCCTCGGCTCCTTTTTTTACTTAAATTTTATTTTGAAAAACGATCTGGCTAATTACCCTCCTGACTCGAATTTATGATTTTCATGCCTCAGACTCTCTCAATACTGAGAGTATAGGTGTGTGTCTAACTACTGCCCTGGGCTTTCATCACTATTCCTTGCTTCTGTTCCCCCTTTCTATTGTTTTATTTGTAACAGAATATAAAATTATAAATTTAACGGTATATGACCTTTCAGACTGGTTTTGCTACGTAGGCATATATACTTAAAATTCATCCATTTTCTTTTTGGGAAGGGTTTTTCTTTCTCTCATTTAAATTTTTTCATAATTACTTTTATTTAAACAATTAAAATTTTTATTAGTACATGTTTACAGTATGATTATATTCATCACAAATTGATAAATTTACCAGTACATCTTAATTATTTTTACTGCAGCTTCCTGTCCCGTTTAATTAAATTAAATTTTATTTTATTATTTTATTGGTTCTGGGGATTGAACTCAGGACCTTGTGCTTGTGAGGCAGGCAGTGGCATCACTGAGCTAAATTCCCTGCCTTTCTGCCCCTTTCTTTTCCCTCCTTCTATCTTTAGGTCCCTTTCCCATTTGCAAAAGATCTGCTATATATCCCAGTGTTCTATTACCTTTTGTTATGTTTTTTAAATGATATGTACTTTGGATTTCTCATACAAGAAAAAACACATAGTATTTAAACTTGTGAGTCTGATTTGTTTTTTAAATCCTTGAACATATTTCATTGTATATATATTTGCCATATTTATTTGTCAATATACCTATCAAAGGACATTTTGGTTGCTTGATATTTGGGCTATTAGAAAAATGCTGCAAAAATATAGGATTGTGCTCACATTAGTTTTCTAAATCAATTAGGTGAATACCTAGGAATGTGACTGCTAAATATTATGATAAAAATGGATCAGCCTTGTAGGAAATTGTCAAACTGTCTTTCACCGTTCCATTTTGAATTCCTACTAACAAAAAGTAATTCCTGTTGTTCCTCATTCTGACAAGCAATTGCTTCTGTCAGGTTTTTTAGATTTTAGCCAAACCAATAGATGGTAAAGGTATTTCATTGTTTAATTTGCAACTCTGTAATATCAAGTTATGTTGGTCATATTTCCATATAGTTATTGTCACTGGTGAGATGTTTTCTCACATCGTTTTCTGGCTTTTTAACTTTAAGTTTATTGTGTAATTTTAAGACTTCATGGTTCATTTTGGGTTTAAGTCCCTTCACAAGCATTTATTTTGCAAATCTTTTCTTCTAGCCATTAACTTTGCTCTCTTTGGAATGTATTTACTGAGAGAAAAACTTCATTTTAGTGAAATCCTACTTAGCAATTTTGTCTTTTACATGAAGTTTATTCATTATTATATCTAAAAATTCATCAGTGATTCTAAAGTCATTCATTTCTTTCCTACTCTATCTCTAAGAAATTTTACAGTTTTCCATTTTTCAGTTAGTACTGTCATCCATTTTTTAGGTAACTTTTATTAAGAAAGGCAAACCTTTAGGTATACTTTATAATATCCTTTTGCATGTGAATGATGATTTTTTTCAGCATCATATGTGAGTATTCCAACCTATGATCATGAGATTTCTTTTGAATTATTTTGGTTTTACATGACTCCTTTTCATTGGGGTTTTGTAATTTTTAGCATACAAGCCACGTGTATGGCTTTTTATACTTAAGTATTTCCTGGGCTGAGAATTTAGCTCAATGGTTATGCCGCCTGCCTCACAAGCTCAAGGTCCTGAGTTTGATACCCAGTACCAAAACAAACAAACAAACAAACCAGAAATTATACTTACATAGTAGAACTATGAAGTATTTGTACTGAGAGTAATGATGAAGAGATATTATAAAGAGATATAATTTATCTGCATAATTATGTAAATGAATATACAATGTAAAATGAACAAAATACAGTAATAAAAATAATGATATACACAAAGTTTAATAATATAATTAAATATAATTTATATGAAAGCAAATGTAAGCAGAAAGGAGTATATGATATCTATATTGAAAAATAATCTTAATCTGACCATCAGTTTAAACACTCAAAGAAATTCCAGCATTCTAGTTTTATTTTAAAATGCAAAAATAAATATTTTTATTGAAAAGGACTCATATTTACCTGACATGTCTAGATCTATCCTATAGTCCTTTAAAATATTTTATTAAAGTTTGTCAAGTGACTAATATTTATTAGTTTTCTTCATCTTTTATGTCATACACCTCTTGAATCAAAAAAGCTAGAGTATGTAATTTCTTATCTTTTCCATATTCTGAGGTTTAGGAGAGGTGAAGTTGTTAATGGACTCATGGAACACCTTGCATTTTGGATTTTTAAAAATGTGATCACAATCAAATTATTCCAAACAAAAAAAGACCTAGATTTTTCTAGAAGTTTGAATGCTCAAAAAAAAAAAATTAAGGAAAAGTTAAAACATTAACTGTTGTATGTGAAAATATTTTCAAGCTGAAAAATAAACTTCTTAGAAAGCCACTCTGTTACATTTTTATTTCATATTTTTGATTCTTAACAATTAGTAATTTTTAATATATGTACTTAATATTTCATTAAATAATTTTATTCCTGCTTAAGTCCTGAAAAATTGACAACAAAAGTAAGACTCCACATATTCTTCTTTTAAAATCTTATACCAGCCTACAATTTAATATACAAGTAGAGGACTTCTATTGATTAAGACATTATTGATTGACAAAATATTGTGAGACCCATATTTCATTTGTAATTACACAATATCATGGTTCCCTTATCCATTGTATACTAACAGTCCTTACCACTACCTTCACCTGACCCATCACTGACAATATTTACTTTTTTCTTACATTATGTATAGATTGCTTTTTCTTGTAGCTTGAATCTCATATGATTTCCCCAGAGATGTTACAATGGATTCTAGACTCAAGCCATTCCTTTTGTGAAAAAAAAAAGGGGGCTCACAACTGTAGTAACTCAGGCTTATATGCTCCATTTTCAGTGAAAGATCTATAGTAATGCATGTGAAGCGAGTGGAAGTGATAGATCAACTCATCACTGATTATGCCTTGGGATTTGGTATATGAAACTTTATTTGTTGGTTTCCAGTGCCAGGAGTTAAAGCTTAAGCTTTCTGTCATATCTTTGAGCATCCCATGCTGTGGTACTTTACAAAATGTACTTTGAATTATTTGCAGTAATTTGTACCTTCCACATGTTTGAAAAAAAGTGAATTGTTTATTCTGTAAAATCCTAATTCACAACACTTATTTTATATTTCATTTTCTTATTTTCAGAAGTCTTTATTGTGAATTATCTTTCTTATATGTGGAACTAAATTTTAATAATATTTTAAACATTGATATAAAGCATAATAGTTCAGTTTGAATATTTTTGATTTCAGAAGGATGAACACTAGATATGAGGAAGAAAAATTTACTTTGATTATAGGCATCTACCTTGACGCTTTTATGTTGGCTTAGTGGAATTACTATATTCTCACATGAACTCATCTTTTGATAAATTTAGCTACCTTAGAGATTAATTTAAAAAATAATCCTTATCTTAGAATGCTGTGTAAGCCAATATTTATGTGTGTGTGTGTAAATGAAAATAAAAGCATTTTCTGGGGGAATTTGTTAGATTATGAATTCATAATATATGTGTGTGTATACACACACATATATTAATACCTAAATAGAGAGTTACAGTATGCGCTATGTTTAAGTAAAGTACTACATATGGAATCAGGCTCTGGAAATTGAAAAAAAAATAGTATTAATCACTTAAAGATCTGAGCAACAATCATGCAATGAAGACAAATTCATAATAATTCTATAGTACAAACACCTTTAAAAAAATTTTTTTTTAATTTTATTGAGTTTATTGGTACATTTAGGGATACAGTACAGTTACATTCATTTGATAAAAGTGTTAAAGCTCAGAGAAAAGAGAAACTGACTCACAAGGAAGAATGACATTTGAATTGAAGTCTACTTGCATACCTACTCTATCAAAACCATTGAATTCCTTTGGAAAATTAATTATTTCATATTCTAAAGAATTTAAAATGCAAAAATTCACGTTACATTTTTTCCTTCATTTTGTGACTATAAAAGAATGTTCAGCATTTGGGAACTTTGCCAAAGGAAAAATAAGTATAGCAAAGATCCCTTAGAAAATGTATGGTTACCATGAAGCCACATTTTTAAGAAATTTTCTCTTGCCAGCTTCTTTCCCACCTTAGTGATTTCTATTGTATGAAGATGATATTGGGGCAAAATTGTTCTTCCTCATTTTACACTCACTAAACTTCTGAGGTTTCCCTGATTTACTTTCTATTATTACTCGAGCCAGTGATAGGGTGGGCATTTTTAGAATCACCTGGATAGAATACGTCTGATAAAACATTACTCTTAAAATGTTTTTTTCTTTTGAAAAGTCTGATAACTTTAAGTAGTAGTCTAGCAGTAATGATAAATTTTGTTTACATGGATTTGTTACATGTTTGTTTACATGGATTTGCCTTATCCAAATGTGAATAGGCTGAAAAGAACCAAATTCAATTTCTCAAGTAAAGTTAGAAAGGATATAAATGTACATTAGGATAATTTAAAAACAACTACAAATAAATGAGCAAATGCCCAGTCAAGCAATATTAGTAATTAGCTTTGTGTACTATGTCTTGGAAAAAAAAATTGAAGGAAGCTGACTATATTTTGAATAATCTATATTGACTAATCTAACTGCCCACAGTGTTATGCCCCAACTCAGGAAGTTCACGGTGTTGAGAGAATTTAATTGCTCCTACTGAATGTATTGATTTGCAGTTCACAAATGGAAATTAAGGGGGGGGATAAAAAACAAGAGCTAAAAACCTGATTATTAATTTCAAGCTGCTAAATTCCTATTAGCTTCTTTTCTTCTTTTCATTGATTTTATAGTAGTTCATAATTTTCCTGCGTGGGACGAGTAATTCTGCTTTGCTCACCTAATTTAAACAGTACTGTTTGACATTTTGGGGTTATCTAATAATGAAGTCAGCCACGCAATCAGCTTTAGTATTATCATTTCATGAGTGAAAGGAAAATGATCTTAAAAGAGAGGCTGGCTTGCTTAAATTTCATTGGATGGTGGCATTTCTCAAAAGCAAAGCAGTATTAGTGATGGAAAGTAGCTTGAAACATTGCTGGTTTACTACTAAGCAAAAGTATAATTTTTTCCCTCAAATGCCAATACTCTTGAAAAAAATTTTCATATATTCAAAGTGCCAAAATTCTTTGACTTTGCAAATTTCTCCATTGATTTTTGAGCAATAAATTCAATAGGGGTTGAGTAAAGCATTGAAAAAAAAAGATTACAGACTTTAAAATGACAAATTAGTAAAAGTAAATAGCAGCAGGATTAAATGGGACAAAAAGGAGGTGGTATTCTTACTTTCTTTAGTGAAGGAAAAGGAAGTGACTCTCAGCACAGTTTAAATCTGTAATAAGGCTCACTCAGAAGTGCTGTTCAGTGGCATTTAATGAAATTCTAAACTCTACCTCCTCTCATTAATTTGATTCATGGAGTCAGTAACAGGGGAATAACTGGCAAGTGTGGCCTGCTGTGAAAATGACCACATGTTCCACATCTGTCAGTTTAACATCTGAAAAAGAGGCCTAGATAAAGCACTCTCTTATAGGCCTCCTCTCCTTTTGGGTTGTTATTGCTCTGAGCTTCTTTGTCAGCTTGCTGCACAACTTTTACCTTAATTACCAGGGTACATGCAATATAAATGTAGGCATTCCTCCTAGAAGAACCAAAATTCTGCCATTGCTTTACTGTGTTTTCATGGACTAAAACTTAAGTGTAAATTCTAATGACACAATGAAAAACACAACACCAGCTTTCCCCTTATGGGGAGATAGAAGGGTAATAAATTAATAAAAAGAATAATTTACAAACCAAAAGAATACTTATTTTATCAAGTGCAATTTTTGCTACATTAGCACCTAAAATCAGAGATCTAATGAAGACACTAGTTTGCTTCTAAAATTAGTTTTTTTATCTACCTTTGATTAATAAACTTAACTATTTGCATAAAAAATACTTAAATGGTACCATCCCAAGGAAATTACAGTTATCTGGCCAAATCTTTTCAGTAAAATAACCATGAATCCTAATCTCCTCCCTGTTTTCTTCCTCTGAACTAGAAAAATATTAAATACCTGTTTTGTTAACTGATTTATTTCCCCCCTTCAAGGCTGCACTAAGCAGCTCTCTGAAGAAGAAAATGTAATGACCCACGCTCCTTGTCTAAAAGAATATAAGGATTTATTAGACTGAACAGAAAGGATTTTCCTGTCATCCAGAGTTGTTCTTGTTTCTTTGTGGCTTTTTTTCTTTCTGTACTAGGAATAAAGCTAAGAATGATTTTCTTAGTATATTTAAATCTGTTTTGAGAATTTGATCATTGATAAACAGCAGAATTTCATATATGTTTGTTTTGTTGAAAATAAGGTATTTAAAAGTGTATTATATGGAAGTACACAACAGCAAAGAAATTATAAGAAATAAAATGTAATCCTAGCCCTCTGAAAGGCTGGAGCAGGAGGATCAAAAGTTGGCAGTTAGCAACTCATGAACCTTGTCTTGAATTAAAAATAAAAAGAGCTGGGGATAGACCTGGGTGAGAAAGGCTTTTGTTCAATCCTCTGTACTATAAAGAATTGTATAGATAAAGATTTGTCTGAATTTCTTCTCTTGGAATGGAGAAAAACAATGAGGTCAGATACAGAGTAAGCACCATCTCCTTATTTACAGAAATATCTGTATAGCTGTACTCCCCACTTTAGTATGTTGTAAGAAGGCAGGATAAAGTCCAGGAGGTTAGAAAGAAAGATCCTAGGATGGATAGTGCAATTGTTCTTGTAATGTAACTGAAATTCTATTATTTATCTGTGCCTGTACTCCCCAAATCTTAGTCAGTTAAAAAAATCAAATTGCTGTCTTTATTTAGGAATTAGGAGTTGCTTTCTCCGGGGGACAAAGGACAAATCTATGTCATGGTGAACAAACAAAAGAGAAAATTCAATTTTCTGCAAATAAATTTTCAGCCTGTATCCAAATATAAAATTCTTTTCTATGTTACCACGCAAATCTACCTCCGCATTATCTACTCAAGGGAAAATCTGTGGTATGGATAATCCAAAATCAATTAAAAATACATTATATATTGGGGGATAAGTGGGGAGTAATTGTCATTTTAATTATTTCTGGCCAAATTGAAATTAGTTTGTGTTCCCTGAGAACACACCTGTTAAAAGATGTGGCCCAAATGAGACAGTTGGGATATGGGAAGATAGACTTAATGTTCAAAGTTTCTTTAGAAAATCTATAAAGATTTTAATTCCTGTAGAGTCAACATTACATCTTCTCTGATCATTATTAGTTTGTAGGTAGAATTTTAATTGATTATATGTCTTTTCATGTCTTTATGATTTATTTTACGATGTTGATAGTTTGAATATAGCAGAAGTTAGGATTGAGTCATTGTGCCGGGATATATTAGAAAAAGAAGGAAATGGTGAACAGTGATTAAAGAAGAGAGATAAAGGAAACAGAAAAGTGTAAATAAAATTTTGGAAATGATAGCCCTGAAGAAATACAGTTAGCTGAAGGGAAGTCGAGGCAGCCTGTAGAATTATACTCTGTTAGGAGTGAGGGAGCTGAAACTTGTTGAGAGATCCAATGGTTTGTGCTTTGTTTCAATATGTGCTTCAGGGAAGCAGTTAGTCTTCCAGTTGTAAATTCAGAAAAACCTTGTGCATTGAAATGGAGACGGATTAATTAGTTCATTTAATCCTTATTTATGGAACATCTACTCTTGTCAATTGGCTATAGGGTGACACATTAGTTTTAAACTCATAATCATATTAACTAAAACAGGGTAAAACCAATTCACAAAATCATTATAATTTTTCTAAAAGTGAACAGAAAAGGTGATAAATAAAGGTTGACTGAATATCAGTGTTATGATTTGAATCCAAAATGTCCCCAAAAGTTATATTTAAATCTTAAGTTCCAATGCAGCGATGTCCAGAGATGGAGCCTTGAAAAGCGAAAGGCTTTGACTTAACCAGTACTCGACAAGTTCTCACTGGATGGGGTTTTAGAAGGTGGGGCCTAGTTGGAAGAAGTCAGCCAGTCACTAGGTATACGCCTTGAAGAGTACATGTTATCACTAACCCCCTCCTCAGTGGCCCTCTCTCTTTCTGCCTCCTGTCCACCAGGAAGTGAGGCACTTTTCTCCACTACACAGACCACCATGATGTTCTGCCTATGACAGGCCCAGAAGCAATGGAGAAAAGTGATCCTGGACTAAAACTTCTGAAACTGTGAAACAAATAAATATTTCCTCTTTTAACTTAATCCTCTCAGGTAATATTATAAGCAGTTAATTTACAAAGAAATTAATTTACAGTCGAGAGGGATTGTGCTCTCAAGGAAGTCAGCCTAAAAATGTGGCTGGAGTCACATCTAAAGAAGACCAGGCCTTAGCATAAAGATGGAATGCCAGACTTCCATTCCTCCCTAAGGGATAAGCAGTAATTTTGAATTATTCTGTAATTAGCACCACCTGGTTCAGGAAATCTAGCTAGGCAACAGCTGCCCAGGTGGGTAACCAGAGCATCCAGATTCATCCCTTCCCCAAAATGCCTTTGTTTTTTCCTTGTGCTCTTGCTACATGACCTGCTTCCCTTTTAGGTTAATATTAGTTAAGCAACTATACTTGTAACTCTATTGGTTTATTATAATTTGACCCACATTGTGACTTTGCTGTATAATTTATCCTGACAAAGGGTAACCCACTTCCAGGGACCCCTCCTGTCTCTCAGGAGCTACCTCTCAATAAAACTTTCCTACTTTTTATTTTCTTTATCATTTGGAATTCATTCTTCAATTTCAGGTGACATGAACTTGGCATATCTGAATCTAGCAGGTTGGGAGTTATTTTTCTTCTGTACCAGTAATTTTTCACAACAATAGGAAACTTACACAATTTCCAGACACTACTATATAAGACATGTATACCATAAATGTTTTCTTTATGATGGTTTCTTTATTGTGAAGTAATTGGTAAATATTTATGGGACTTTCACAGTAATTCTTGTGATCTTGTTCCTTCAATTTTGCTTTTCTTGTAAAGACATCAATTTGAGTTATTTTACCCAGAGATTTTTCAGATTTTCAGGTACCAAACACAGGTTGAATATTGGGGGTCCTTTTTTGTTTACTGTATTACAGATTGAATTCAGCCTTTTTTATTTTTTGAGCCAAGTTCTTGCTAATTCACTAGGTTTCCCAGGCAGGGCTTACACCTGGGTCCTCATGCCTCACCCTCTCAGAGTGTTATAATTACAGGCACTGACCACTTTGACAAGTCCAGAGGTGGGTACCTTCCAGTAAGTGACCCCTCTACAAAAAAATAGTTTTGTAACTACTTTGTCAAGTTTATTTCTGGAGAAAGACAAATATTATTTTGAAATTTTAGGTTAACATGCTAGATACACTCCATGTGAGCCCAAGCTAAGTATACAGAGATTTCAGGATGTCTTGAAAAATCAGAAACGTGTATTGATTAACAAACTGTGGAGGCTAATGCTGACAGACTGATTAGACTCAGTTTCATTTTATTTTTTAAAACATGTAGAAAAAAATAAAGGTTAAAAAAACAAAAAAAGATGTAAAATGATGTCATAAATAGAGCATTCCTAGTTTTAAAACTAAGACTTTTTTCTCTTCATTCCACTGCAAGTGCTCATATATGGAGAGTGGGAAAGTTACTTATGAATTAGTGAACAACTGTGCCTTGTCTCCCTCTCCCTATTCAGTCTCAGAGGGTCGTAAAAATAAATTTCCAAT
Source organism: Fukomys damarensis (assembly GCF_012274545.1). Classification (NCBI taxonomy): domain Eukaryota; kingdom Metazoa; phylum Chordata; class Mammalia; order Rodentia; family Bathyergidae; genus Fukomys; species Fukomys damarensis. The sequence continues at coordinate 47,294,576 of NW_022900928.1, forward strand.
TTAATGAGTTTCATTAACTTTTTTTACTTTCTAAAATAAATGTATTTAACAAACTACCTTGGACACTAGATTGCTTTAAAACCATTTAAGTGATTTTTTAAAATGATTTAAAGTAGGCAAAGATATTTATTATTGTTGTTAAGTTTGTGCTCTTTGGCCAAATGCTTAAAAGCTAACTGCCATATATCTGGTCAATGTGTAACTTGTCTTACATTCTATAGAAAAGGGAGAATTAGACCTGCCTGGTGAATGAGAATTATACTATTTTATGGAAATCCTAGGAAGAATCTCACATGAGCTTTATCCAATTTATAAGCATATTGCAAATTATGAGGGCAATTGGTATAAGTTGCAAGTTTTGTATTAGTAGTCATTTTACTATGTTTTGAGATTAATTTCTAATTTCTTGGAAAGTCAATTTTGTATTGATTTGGAGAAAAGATAGTAGCCATAGATATAATCATCCTCCCCCAGAATATTTGTATCTAATGAAAATAAATATATTTTGTGATAAAAATAATTAGAATGTCTCTCAAAAATTCTCCACGAGTAACAGAAATTTTATAAAATTATAAATTTGAGGAAAAATTTAAATCTGTTAGAATTGGTATTGATGTCTCAGATGAAGTACATTTTGAAGTAAAATAGGGCAAAATATCATTGATTAAATATGTGGAGAGTTGAATTCAGCAATATGTTTGTTCTTCCCATCTTTTCCATGAATACAACAAATGTGAAATGTGAGAGTGACTATACTTTTTTTCTAGTAGTCATATTTTCTGAACATTTCTTGGATTTTTATTATTTAATTTGAAATATAAAGCTGTCTTTGTTTTGAAGTCTTCATATATCCATTTTATTTCTTGGATGAAAGAAATGTAAGAAATCCCAAGTTTTGTATGCTTCCTATTTTCATTATGTATAAAGCTTCATTTAAAAACAGAAGAAAAATAACTTTTTCTGTAAAAACACCAAAAAGGTAAGAAAGAAATCTGGCTTAGTTTCACTTTGTCAGAAGGTCAGTCATTCCTCTACTGTGAATAACATGAGCACTCCGTACAAAATCTATCCTTTCTTTGTCTACAAGGCCCATATCGTGTGCTTCAGCTACCTGGCTTCCTTTCTCCCCTCTATGTGTACCAGGTAAATTCCCACCTTAGGGTCTTTGTTCTTGCTATTTTCACCAGAAACTTTCACCAATAATAATACTGGTTTGCAGGGGATTTAGCTCAGTGGTTCCAACACCTGCCTCGCAAGCACAAGGACCTGAGTTCAATTCCCGGTACCAAAAAACAAAAGCAAAAACAAAAACAAAATTGGTTAATTCCTCCACATTCAGCAGTCTTTTTGTCAGTGACCCATGTGTCCTTGAGGACTTTCTTAAGTTTCTGTTCAAATTTTACCATCTCCCTTGTCCTCTTTCTTGCTTTAATTTTCTTCACTTCATTACTCCCCATCTATATTAAAGGATATTTTACTTATTAGTCCATTTTTTTATTATAATGTAAGCTGTATAAGGAAAATTAACTTTTATCTGTTTTGTTCATTGGCTCATTCCCCCACATTTGAAGTGAGCTTTTCACAGAGGAGCCCAGATGTATTAGTTGAATGTTGTCCATACAACTATAAAAATATTCAAAGTATTTAATTGGAAACTTCCTAAAGACAATAAACATAAATATTTTTGTTTGACTAAAATATATTTTTTGGTTGGTCAGAAAAAATTGCTAGCTTGAGATACATTAACTTATGTATGTATATGCAGTGAGTTTCTTGAGCAGGTCAGTGATACCTCCTTTCAGAATTGGAAAAAACCAATATAAATAATGAAAACAATATATATAGTGTACTTTTAAATTTGCTTTCCTATGCTCTGGGTTCTGCACATTTTTAGTATGTTTTAATTCTGTCTACTGCATTCTCACTTTTATTTAATTTAAGATGCATTATTACTTCCTCACATTCAAATATATACTAATTGCAGAAAATTATATTTCATATAATTTTTCTCTCTTGCACCCCTTCTCACTATTTACTTCCTATATTATCTTTCATTTTTCCTTTTATTTATACTTTGAGTTTTTCATATAAGACTGATTTTTAAACTTGTGTATCTAATTATTTAACTTATTATAATCTTGAGATTCATCCATTTACCTTCAAATGCCGCAAATTTATCCTTCTTAGTGGCAGAATAAAGAGCTTTTTCAAATGAAAAGGGGAGCAAGAGTTGGAGGGACCAGGGAGAAGAAGGGGATTAAAAAAAAGAATTAAAATGTGTTACAAGCATGTACACACTCCATCATGCTAAATGTAATCATGTACTGCAAACGTACAGTAATTAAAAAGAGAAAATTATAAAGCAATCACTTTCTATCCTTTGGTTACCTTCTATGTTGGCTGTGGAAGTTTTGACCAGTGTCGCCATAAAAGGAAGTCCCCAGTATTCTTTAACATTTCTCACATTCTCTGTACCACTCCCCACACATTAGGACTCACATTATGCTAAATTGGGTTCTTTCAGTCTCCTTTATTGACCTCCTGTCACCATACTTTCCGTAGGTAGTTACACATTAGCATTTATTCAGTTTCAACCTTAATTCTTTCTAGGATATAAGCTTAATTATTTGCCTTTTAAAATTTCATCCCCTTTTCTTTCTTCAATATTGTACCCATGATTTCCAAAGTAGAACCTCCTGCTAGATTTAGGCTCCAGGATATTTCTTCCAGGAAAGTGATCTCATCCACTTTTTCAGCCATTTTATGAGAGCATTACAGCATATATGTTCTTGAGACTCTTCAATATTTAGATTAAGTACAAAATATTAATTTTTATATATGCTTCCATTTACAGCTGATTTTATTAATTATAATTTCTTTCTTTCTCTCTCTCTCTCTCTTTCTTTCTTTCTTTCCTTTTTTTTTTTTTTTTTTTTTTT
>NW_022900928.1:47297594-47329439 GCF_012274545.1 Fukomys damarensis
TTTTTTTTTTTTTTTTTTTTGTAACGGGGATTGAACTCGGGTCCTTGTGCTTGCAAGGCCGGCCACCGAACCGCTGAGCTAAATCCCCGGCCCCATATTAACTATAATTTAATCATGAGCATACAAAATCATCTACAGCTTCTGAGAGCCTAAGAACATCTTTCTGGAGCAGTGCATTCATTTTGACTTGTCTATGTACTCTATTCATATCTACAGCTTTGAGTTACAACTTTTTACTCACTCCTTATGCCTCTTGTTCAATCGCTTTTGAGGCATACTATGGTGACCGGCCCCATATTAACTATAATTTAATCATGAGCATACAAAATCATCTACAGCTTCTGAGAGCCTAAGAACATCTTTCTGGAGCAGTGCATTCATTTTGACTTGTCTATGTACTCTATTCATATCTACAGCTTTGAGTTACAACTTTTTACTCACTCCTTATGCCTCTTGTTCAATCGCTTTTGAGGCATACTATGGTGACAGCAGCGTTTTCTAAACTCCTAGCTTTCTGGAGATGAGAAAGCTGGTTCTGTGCTGTATGATCTTAAAAACTCTGTCATTGCTTGAGAAGCTATTGAACTCAATGATTCTTTCACCACCAAACATACTTTCTGCCTCAGAGTCCTCATATTTATCATTCAACAATTTAATGCTCATTTCAATGAATTTTTACTTATTTAATTATTTTATATTCATTATCCACTAACTGGTCATTATAACTTATTCAGGAAAGCTGACTATATGCTTAGACAATGAAGATGAATCTGATGTTGAACAAAGAGTACATGCATTCTTTTTGTTTCAAACTTTGGCAATCTAAAATTATTGAGAGCAAATTTTACACTGTCCAAGAGATAGCTATAGATCATAGTTCCTTAAGATCAAATTTAATCAATGAAGAATTTCTATTTTATGATTAACTTATGCAACTCATGTATGATATGTTTGAGTAAATTATCATTGAAATAGAACTGAAATAGTGAAGGAAGCAAATAGTGAAATGTACTTGAAATTATAGTAGAATTGTTATTAAAATAACTTAATTTTGGGCTGGGGGTTAAGCTCAATGGTGCTGCTACCTGCCTCACAAGCTCAAGGACCCAAGTTCGATCTCTGATAACCAAAAAATCAAAAACAAAACAAAACAACAAACAAACAAACAAACAAATGAAAAACCACTTAATTTTGAAGCACAGAAACTAAAAATTACATAGTAGGCTATAAGAGGCAATACAACAAGAATATACAGTATAAATGAGAAGAGGCATGACTTAATTTGTGATTCTCATAAGATTTCATAAAATGCATTAATAGGCTTTTATCATGAAAGTAAGTAACTTTTAAATATCACATCTGTTTTCATAGCAGAAATTATGTATAGATTTTTTTGGTGTCCAGTCTTAGGAATTGGGAGTCTTTGATTTTCTGAGGATTATTCATAAGTTTCTTCACTCTCCAGACACAACTTAATGGAAAAAAAGTGAAACATTACTTTCCAAGTGTTTTAAGAAGAAATTTGAAAAGGTTAACTTCATGAAAATATACATGTATTTACTTTTCTGAAATTATAAGTAATCTTAAAATCTTTAAAATCATAACTGATGTTCATAGCCTATCAGAACATAAATGTGAAATAGCTTCTTTGTTCTTTAACAACACACAGTTTATGCAAGCGAAAGTAAAGGTAATTATAATTAAGTGTAAGATTCTAGACAAATGCAAAGCCAACTCTTTCAACATATTGATGTCTGATGAATAAGGTATTTTGTGACTAATTTTTATTACTCTTCTTTTAGCTATTTAATAGAATATTTCAGTTAATGAAAGATTGAAAAGTCTTTTGTTACCCTTTTCAAAGACATACAACAAATAATCAAAGTGATTATTCGCCATGTCACAAGTGATCAAAGACTAAGACATAACAAAAATCAAAATGATTATTGAATATACTATATTATTCTTCGCTTTTGCTGATGGATCACTATGGTTAGAATAAGCAAACAAATTTCTCTTTAGCGAATATTGTCTTCTATGAGGCAGTCTCTCAAAAACCAAGTCAAAACTCATACAAAGAAGATTGAGTAGATCCTCATTTGAACTATTTGATCTAGGTATACGTATAGATAGCTGTATGAGTTGTAAAAGATTTGACAAGTATATAAAGTTATTAAACAACTAAATTAAATCAGTTTGGTCTATTGGTGTAGTATGTATAATAGTCTTTGCTAATCAATAATCTTAGATTAAAATCCACACTTTGCTTCTTGGAGATTTATAGCCTTGACCAAATTACTTAAATTCTCTGAACTATAGTCTCGTGTACAAAATGGGAATTATAATACATAACAGCTATGTTAGGAGGGTTAAATGAGATAAAATATGTGGAAAAGGTCTATAACAATGCTGGCTATTTATTGGTACTAAACAATGTTAGTTTGCTTTCCCTTTGTTTTACAATAAACTTTATTCTTCTTCACACACACAATCACGAATGTTCACACACACATGTAAATACACAGCAGTTACTTAACTAATTCCATTTAAACAACTTACTGGCTAAGTAAATTTAAGTGGTCAGAATGGTTCTATACAAGAACAAGTTCAGTAATCTCTGTGTGGACATTAATTATAAAAATATCAAATATATTTATTATTATTGAATATAAAACTGCTTATCACAAATTTAATTAATGTTTGTATTATATTAATATATACCTTCCCATAAATCCCCACTTTTAAAAGAAATTGTATTTCTTCAGCTCAGAGTCTAGTTTTCTGAAAAGAGGAATAGAATTTAGGATGGTTTAGGTTTTTATGAAATAAATAATTTGAAATTAATAATTATTTAAAACAACAAATTTTATTTCTTTTTTATATCCCATGTACTATGTGAGAGGTTCAGATGTATTCCCCCCAAATTTATATCTGCCTAGAACCTAAGAATACAAACTCATTTGAAAATATGTCCTTTGCAGTTGTAATTAAAGACAGAGATGAGAACACTGACAGACATGAGAACATTGAATCTACAGGCAGGCAGAAAGATGTCTCGCAATTGCAAAGCAGCTTCTAAGTAAAATGTTGGTAAGCAGCATAATCACAATAATTCCCTGAACTCTGTGAGTAACCTTTGTGTACATAAAAAAAATATTCAAACACACTTGGTGTAAATAACTTCCTGGTACCGCCCACCTTATTGCTTGAAGGTGTAACTCTTTATGCATCTATTTTCTAATAAATTCTACCTATATTTCTGCTTGCCTATGTGTCATGACTGAATTTTTTCATCAAGGACAAAAAGAGCCAAGAACCAAGGAAGTGAGAGGCTGGTTCCTCACTGTGTTGGATTTCCTGGTGACGTTATTCTCAATGATTACAAGTTAGCGTTCCATTTAATTGGAGTTGTCTACTCATGGCTTTGTATAAGCTTTAATTTTCTCTTTACTAGTTTATGTTGTACTATAATCATGAAGACATATCTGTAGATGGATATATGAAATGTAGTTATCTTTTCTAATATTGTACTGTTTTCATGGACTCTATAAAAATGCTACAGATTATAGTATTTTACTGTTATAATTAGCCACCCAACTGGGCTCTTTCATTAATTCTACTGTTGTTCTTTCTATACATCTAGATCGATATCTAATCCCATATCTATATGCATCTATCTACTTTTCTATCTATGCTTGATCAATTTACATTTAAAAATATGTATTTAATAATTTACTAGATATTCTGGACTAGCAAAGATTTTCCATGAAATGGTGAGTAATGGTAGATGTACTTGTTTTGCTCCTACTTTTCTATAGAATATTTTTACTATTTTACAGATTTTGTATTTGCTATGTCATTTTTGAGCCCTTTTTCATGAGGAGAAATATTACTCTATATTATATATTTTTCTATAACCTTAGGAGTTTGGACTATGTATAAAATTGTACTCTATATAATTTATTTAATCTTGAGTTTTGTTTCTTCTGTATGGTTTATATAAATTATTACTGAATTCCACATGAGTGCAGCACTGTTGTTACAAATTCAAGGGAATATTATATTATCATACTGTTATTATATTTGCTACTTGAAAGTTAAATAGAGCTAGTTAGCCCTGTAGTTTCACTTTGCTAATTCACATTTTTAAAATGACATTTTCACAAAGATTATATTTTCTTTAGTGATCTTTATTTAAGTATCTTAGATTTAACCCACAGTCTTGTGCATGCTCATGGACCCTAAATGAATACCTTATGCTTTTGTTAGTCTCTCAGATTTTTTCCTGATAACATATTTTTCGTCAAGGACCACCTTTAATAGTCATTTAAAACTCTGATTTAAATTCATATTGGGTAAATATTTGTTCCTTGGTGATTTTTATTCTGTTCTTCATAGTTCAGTTATGATACATTTAAATATTTTAAAATAATTTATTCAGTATTTTGTAAGTGGAATAAATTTACAGAACCATTTGTTCATTTTCTGGAAGCTCATATTTTTTAGACTTGTAATAACATCTTTATGCTTTTACTTTCATTTGAGATGTTATTTCTTTCTATATTAATTATGAAGAACATTTTATTACTAATTATAAATTTAAAATCTCACAGCTTCATAATATTCATCTACATTGGTAAAATTTATATTTTCTTGTTGAAAAATATTCATCCTCTGCGCAGGTTCTTTTTTTTTTTTTTTTTCTTTGTATTAGTAATTGAACTCAGGGCCTCTCACTTGCCAGGAGGCAGGTTTTGCACTACTGAGCTACATCCCGGACCCTTACACAGGTCTTCTAACAATTATATCTCTATTATGTCTCATCTATTTTTTTCTTAAAATATAATTACTTTATTCTGATATTCTAACCATTTTGTGAGGTCAGTTAGTCTTAATTATAGTTATTTTTACACATTATAAATTCCAGTGTGGTGTTTTGAGAATCTTATTCTCTGATAGTATTGAGAACAGTATTTGAATTTCAGTTTAATTTTCTTATACAGGTATGTTCTTTTCAATGTTTTTCCTTTTTAAAAAATTCTTCATTACTTTGTCTTTAACATTTCTCTTTCATTATTCCTAAAGGTATTAATACAAATATTTGAAATCTAATGGCATGCAGAAAATTATATCTTCCTAAAACCACATTCTTATTTACTCATAGAACAAAATGGCCTTTTTTCATGTTTCTAGACACTCTGCATTATAACAATCTCATTTAGGAATAATATATGATCATGATCATTTTTTTTAAACTCTCACTCAATTTCACACGCACAGTTAGACTTGAAAATTTGGGGTTACATTCATCTTGCTGTGTTTTCTCTTCTCTTAACTTTACTTTGATTTGTAACCCAGGAATTGTGGCATGGAAATAAAGCTGTGTGTTCTTTATACTTCCTTAATTTCCTTCCTGCTTTGTTTCCTGTCTTTTAGGTTTGACATAAGGTCAAAAAGCTTAGAGAAAGAGAGACAATATAGGAATGGTCCATATTGTTATACTATTAGAAATATCCACTGTCGTGGCTGGTCTTGAGATACGGGTTCTGTCATGGAGAATGTGAGATTTTCAAATTTTCTACCTTGGTGATATGCTGTCTGGTAAATATCTTGCTATGAATTTCTTCTCACACCCCTTCTTCAGTGGCTCATCCACATACTTTTATTGCTGTGATCCTCTTATTGAAGCAGACACCCTTCCAGCTATGGTAACTTCTAGATGGTTCAAGCCACATTAGCTTTCCCTAAGAATTTCTTGCTTGCCCTGCCAGACAGAAGAAACAAGAATACATCTATTTGACTATCCTTGTCTATTCGGCATGCAGTTTCTAGTTACTTCAACGAAACTTTGTCTTTAGACTTCTCTGGGATAGAGGTAGGGTTCATTGTTTTGATCTACGTACCCCTCTAAACCCCTAACGATGTGTCGGTTACTGCCAAGAGCAGCAGTGGTGTTCTACTTCTGGCTGCACATTCCTTAGTTTACTCAGTAAATATTTACTGATAACTAACACTATGGCAAATACTGTTTGTTGTCAGTACTTGGAAACATTATGGTGTAGGGATGCCAGATTTAGCAATTAAAAATATAAATGACTAATTAAATTTGAATGTCATTTAAATATAGTTTATTGGCAGCAGTGTATATTTCCAAGACTGTCACAATGAAACTATCCATTTTCATCCCAAATTAAGTCTTATTTTAATGTTTTACATTTTTATCTGTCAATCTTAGATACAGGAATAGATAACACAAACATAAGCCTGTCTTCCTGAAGAATATGTCCTAAATGGCAAAATAAAGCGATGAATAAAATAGTTTAAAATAATATATTATACATTAATAAAGGACATAGAAAAATAAAATAGGATGAAAAGGGATACAACAGGCAAAGGGCCTAACGTTACAATTTTATATAGGTTTACAATGGCCCATGGACCAAAAAGAAAAAAACAAACAAACAAACAAACAAAAACTTGGGAGTAGATTAGAAGAAAGTAAGGTAAAGAGATAGATTATCCAGGTATCAGAAGAAGCAGGCACAAGGGAAATACAATGGCAGCATGAGAGTCATATATAAAGGACAACAAATGGGAAAAAGTGAGAAAGAAAGAAAATTTGAGCAGAGAGATTAAAAGGAGGGCTGATATCCTGGGCCCGAGATGGCTGCAAAATTAGCTAGAGCATTTCACTACCGTAAGGTTTTTGAATTTGACCCTTAGTGAGAATGTATGTCTATAGAGCTTTTGAGGAAAGAATGGGATATGAATACTTTTTAAAATGTTTTATTTTAGTGGTGTAAATAAAACAAAGAAAGTCTGGGCAGGGGTGAGTGCAATGACAAAGTAGAATGAGGAGTACTGCTATCATTTTGACAAGATTTGATAAAGGCTGAGACTGGGGAGGAAGTGTTGAAGATGGGAAGAAGTAGATTCTGACTGATATTTTTTAATTATAAAATTTTCTAATAGATGTGATATCAAATATGAGAAAAAGTAAAGCATAGTTATGATTACATTTCCTGGAGAAACTTGAAGAAAGGAATTTTATATACTGGTATGGTGGTAAGGCTGCGAGAGGGGTAGGAGAGTATAAGGAAATGAGGCCTCAGTTTTGAGCATGTTATATTTGAACTCCAATTGCACAGACTGAATGTGCAGTTGGATTTACTCTTCAGGGAAGAGATTTGGGATGGAGATAGTACCTTTGGAACCTACAAGGTATAAATAACGTTTAACATATAAGAATATGATGAGAGATGTGTCCTTTTTCTTAAAGGAACTTCCGATTGCAGTGTTTCTTTAAAATTTTCTTTTCTACACCCTTCCCTTCCTCAGGATGTGGGGGGACTACTCCCAATCCTTAGGGCAGAGAAAGATCCCTAAAAATGGTAAGGGAAGTTCTCTCTTTTTCCCTCTAACATTAATCCTCACTCTGGAATGCACACTTATTGATAGCTTTCTCTGTTTGTTTTTTGTTATTTTAGTTCCAGGCATTGAATTTGGGTCCCTGCACTTGCAAACCAGGCGCAGGAACCACTGAGCTAAATCCTGGGCCCCTTATTGATAACTTTTAAGACCCATGTGGAGAACAACTTCCATTCAATGACTATAAACATTAATTTTCATTTACAGTATGTTTGATTATTTCCTAATTGAAAATCCTCTTGTTTCAAAAAGACATCAGGTGAATGAGTGCCACTTGCCTCCCTACAAGTGGTAATTTCAATGTATTATATCATGGAGATCATGGACTCTGCAGGCACATTTTCCATGACTTTGTTTTATGGATCGCATTTAGCCCATAGTGGTTCCGCTGTCTGCCTCTCAAGTGCAAGGAACCGAGTTCAATCCCCAGTACCAAAAAAAAAAAAAAAAAAAAAAAAAAGTCATCTCATTAGTGACACGGGCCTAAATATTTTATAAGTCTAAGGTTCTCTGGCATGTTCAGCCTTTACAAAAGTAAGGATTACACTTTAGTATGTCCTGGAAATAAGTGATACTTTAGTAATTTTGATTACATGTAATTGCCAAAAGATGAAAAAAATCTAATTTCAATATATTAAATAGACAATAGTGATATTTTTATTTGTCTTTAGCAATGGCATTCTCTTCATTTTGGACAACTTCTTACCATCAGGCCATACCTTAATTTTATGCTAGTTTTAGACTGTACGTTCATATCTAATTAACATATTTGTTTAAAAAGTTCTCTAAATGTTATCTACATCTCTAAATTTTTAATTAAATGAAATGAAAAATGTCTTCATTTGAATAGGCAATCAATTAACAAAATAGCTAAAAATTTCATAGAAACCAGATTCTAATACTAAGCCTGTGAAAGACTAGCTATATGTTAGTGAGAAAGTCATTTAACTTTTCTGAAACTTAATTACCTCATTTGCAAAACATGAAAGTTGAAATAAATGTAATTCTCTAAAACATTTTCCTCAGTTGGGATTTTATAATTCTATGATGAAAAAATTTCAATCTAGACATCCTCTATAAATTCTGTTCATCTAACTTCATCTTTCTCACAATCCTAGAGTGTTTTCCTTGTTTCATATGATGAAATTACTTTCTACATAAAGTAAAGACACCTTTTGTATAGAATAAATTTCTGGGATAGTTTGCAGGACCCACTTTTGTATATTTTTAAAAAATTATAAACCAACAAATATAGTGTCTCATAATTCAGTAAAATCAATAAATATGTGGCTTATGTTTGATTAGATTGTGTACATTAGCTATTATTTCACAATAAACCTATTAAGTGACAGGGAATTCTGTGTGCATAAAAAAATGAGAACATTGGAACTAATACCAATGTTAAAGAATGATATTCATTTCATAAATAAAATAGTATCCCAACTGTTCTTATTAAAATGAAAGATATATCCAAAGCAAATAAAATAAATCGAATCTGTATAATATCAAAAATGGTTGGGTAATTTAAAAGAAATCTCTTGCTTTTCTGTTACATAAATGCCATTAACAAAACGTGTCATTCATGAACCTATTATCTAGATGGTGAAATGGAACTAATTCTTAACTTTCAGGGTAAAGAGATGAAAAATAAAATTAAATATACGCTATCTCATTTCTTTAAATTTCCCAAGGGAATTACCTGATGTATTCTGTTTCCTGAGGAGGAAAGGAATAAATCATTTGAGTGAGCTAAAGATAGCCCTATGAGCACAATAGCATCTTCTCTATTTTAAATCCAGAGAAACTTACAAAACAATAAAATGTAGAGCTTATTCTCTTGCCTTTGCTGACAGGAGCACTTCCTTTTCTTTTTGATTAGCTAACTGGTATAATAAATACACTACCTGCACTGTGATCTACAGTGAAAATAACATTTTGCTTCTTACATTTTTAATTTACTTTTTCTTAAATAGTTAAGATGTGGTTTAAATATCAATTCTAACTTTCAATAAATCATTGTTGGGAATATATTTAGAAGTGTAGAACAATTATTTAAATTGAAAAGATGAGATGGGAATGTTTCCTAGGTTTTATACTTCTTAAAAACTAAAAGAGGTCAAATCCCAGTTGGCCAACTTTACCAATCTTATTGTGTGTAACACTTTAAAGTCATAAAAAGACATAACTTTTAAAAATAGCACTGATTCCTAAAGACTGATTAAATGAGAGTTTATTCTCAGTAGATTTTAAATATTTATCTAAATTTCAAACTTTCTTCTTTTCTATTCTATAATTCCATGTGCTATACTATGTTGCTTCTAATATCTCTTTTTGGAAAATCCACAAGATTTAAAGTCCCATAAATGCAAGAACTCTGCCTTTCTATTTTTACCACCATACATGATACTAAGTACTTCCTCAATCAATGGAGTATAGTTTTATAAGTGTTGCTGAGAGTCTAACATTGTCCCAGTGTAGAGTGATAAAGTAGAAGTTAGTCTGAATATATTTCAGGCATTTTTACTCCCTGAAAATTGTTATTTTTTTTTCTGTTAGAATTCAGGAATATAAAGTAATAACTTTACAGTCAGGGTTCACATATAAATTATATTTTAACTCTGAACATGTAATGTAAAACAAAGATAACATACAATGTACTTTGGCTAAACCTCTTTTATGTGTAGTATTACTGAATACTGCCTTTTTCAGTCACATAATATTGTACATAATTGAATATTTAGATGAATGAATTCTGTTAATTAATATAATCCATACAAAGATATACTGCTGATATCACCAATTCCTGAGAGCAAAAAGGCCAATAAAAGATAAACTGCCTACTTTCCTTTTAACAGCTCTAAGGAAAAGAACTAAAAAACAGTTCTCACTTGTCTAATACAGCAGTTCTTAAACTTTGAAATCTCAGAAGGCAGAACACTCAAAAACAATTGAATATTTTTAAAGGTTTTTGTTTTTGTAGGTTATAGCTAGTGATATTCCACCTAATAAAGGCAAAAATTGATAGATTCTAAAATGTTGCATATATATTAATTCATGCAAAATAATATAAAAACACTTATATGTTAACATATTTTTAGGGAAATTAACACTATTTTCAAAATAACAGTTCCAAAAAGTGTCATTAGTTTTGCTTTTACCAACTTTTTAACTAGATTAGCTGTACTACACTACCATATATCCAGTATATGGCAATATATTGTTTTAAATTGTGGTACTGGATAAAATATGTATATGGGAGGAAAGGAGCATTTTAAGTTTTTTTCAAATAATTCTGTAAATTTTCTCTTTGAGTCTAAATCTGAATATGGATTAACTAATATTCTATATTTTACTACATGAAAAGCAATTGGCCTATTTTTAAACATGAGAAAACAATGCTTTGCAGAATTGTGCAGATTTCTAAGTAATGAAACACTTTGTGAAATATTACAAATATTTATTACTTATACTTTTATCCATTATGGTCTAGATATATCTTCCCATTAAAAACAAATAAAATTCCAATACATGTATATTTATTTATATTTGTATGTATAAATCCAATATTATACATAATGCATACATTTTTAAAAATAATAAATGTAAAGATATCAGGAATCAGTCAGTGAAGACCATTAAATATTAAGAGGTAGATAAGAAACTAACAGGCTAGACATTTTAATTTTCCAACTTACCACTTGGAGAGAAAGTTTTTAATCTGCAGCTACAGGAGAGGAAATCAGGCTAAGTCCAGTCAAGGAGATAAAACTAAGAGACTAGGAAGGTCAAAGTTACTAGAATAGTCAAAGTAAAGGTTCAAGATGGGGAGTTCTGACAGGGAGAACTACACATATGTTCAAAAGGTGGAATCTGTAAGAACAAAGGCAAATACATGTTAGAGACATAAGTTCTGTCCTCTAGCTTATAAAATTTCCCAAGGACTAAAGTTTAGTGATTCTTAAACCACAGTTTATATACCAAATATTTAATAATATATATAGTTTTAAGTGAGTTGGTGTTAGGCTATGACAGCCAATTGTTCACCTTTGTAGTGAGAGGTTACAGACAAGTCAAATGAGGCTAGAGTGACCCATGTGGTAATTTATTAGCATTAAAGACATCAGTATGAATTCATACTTTGGTAATTATAAGTATAGATAACTATCAGAAATACATATGATCTTCTTTTTCTGTAAGCTAAGAAAAGCCTGGAAAGCCATGACCCATTATCAAGCACACCTAACATATAATACTTAATAAAGTAGATGCTATCAAACCCAGCTGACTTTTGGCTAAATGGAGAAATTGTCTTTATTTCCTGGACAACAAACAAATCTTACCTTCTAAAATTTAGAATTCCTCGGCTTTGACACAGTTCCTCTGTATGCAGTATTTCTTGAGCCCAATCACTACATTTCATTGAAAGCACACGAGGGTAACGACTGGACAAACACTTTGATACCTCGTGGTCAGCGAACAACAGAGTCCTTAGTCATAGACTCGGGAGGAAAATGTGGAACTTTAATTTATCAACTTGGAAACTTTACTCAGGTTTCCATAGATCTTGAAAATTATCATCATGGAATCAATTTTACCAATTGAAAATCTGGTTTCTTATCTCCCCCAGGTCACATAAAAAGAGGAGTTAGATTTTGAACTGCTGTAGTCTGGTTCCACTTCACTATTATACTATATTTCTTCCTAGAAAGTTTTGAAAGCACTTCATATTGACCTCTGAATTGGAAATAAAGTGACAGATTTATTTGTTCAGCTAAACTGTAAAATTGCCAACTTTTAATACAAAACAAAATGAACAATTTATTTTTTTTTTATTAAGGGAAATTCTAGCAATACCAGGTTCAAGTTGCTTAAATCTTCCTTCTCTTACCAAGTTCTCTCTGACTCCTATACCTCTGCCAGGAATCCTAGTTAATGTACCAAAAGACAGAAATATATGATCACTCTCAAGGGCAATCTGATTAATTTTGCTGAGTGGGGTGTCTTTCTAGCCGAAGGTTATTTTTTAATGAGCAGTCACACATGCTGTAACTCTTGCTCTGATGAATCTTAGTGGCACTGACAAGAATGTAGAATGGGCCAGGAGGTTTGAATGCACTTATTAAATCTAGAAGCCTCCCTAAACTGTTTTCACCCATTGTGTTTAATTTCTCCCGACCAAAGGCAACTTATTTTATCCTTTCCACTTGAAAACTTTTTTTCTTTTGGATAGAAATATATATATATTCCACAATCTCTTTACAACTAAAGAGTTCCTTATGTATTTATTCAAAGTAATCAAATGAAACACTAACTTATACCACCAAAAGTACCACACATTTTTACTGTTCTTTATAGCTTGAAACAAGTAATAAAATGAATTTAAACTCACTGATCTCTTTTTGAGGCAAAATGCTTTTTGAAAATATTTTCATCTTTACTAATTTCTCAGTTTCTTTCCCTAGACCAAAAACAATTTCCTGTGTCTGCAATTAAATAGGATCCTGGTTATTTGCACTTTATTTACACTTTCAGTTTTTCACTCTGTGTGTCCTATTTATTTCACTTAAGAGTATATTCTCAATGTGCATCCATTTAGCTATAAATGTCTCTAGTTTCTCATTCTTTATGGTTCAGTAGTAGTCCATTTTATAGAAAAACCATATCTTTTTTATCCAGTTTCCAGTTGATGTGCATAACGAAGAAAATGATTAAAAGGGAAGTAGGAAGGGTAGAGGAAAGGAAATAAGGGAAAAAAGAACAAACATGAAAAAAAGAAAAAACAGAAGCAAAGTCTTTGTAAATAGGGAAGGGTGAAGGGGGTGAATGGAGGGCAAGGAAATGGGGAAAAATAAGAGTCAAGTTACATCATGTAAAGGAACAAGATCCCAATGATAAGTGTAACTGTATTGTTTGCCTTAAATGTACCAATAAATTTAATGTAAAAATAAAATAAAATGGATTCAGGGGTAAATACAATGCTGGCAATCAATTACCTAAATTTAAAGCTGTTGTACACAAACTGGTTTTACACAAGCCATGAAACATACTAGACTCTTTCATTTTACATTATGTCATCAAAATAAGGACTTAATTGGCTACTGTGTAGCTCAATTGAGCCAATAAAAGGTAGCATTGATTATAATCTCCATAGAACTGTAATGGCCACCATTTTTTACTGTATTGGCAGGCAAAATTGCATTTTCTGCGTCTCAGGTCACTTACCACCCAAATGAGAAATTGTTAATGGAACTAGATCATTAGTTCTTGTTGTACTGATTTCTTTGTCACCGCATGACTGCTCATTTCAATGGACAGAGTCTATTCTAAGATGGCCTCTTCTTGTATACAAGGAAGAAATCGGGTGAGTTTTGATAAATGGCTCCATTTATAGAATGAAAAATTATCCAACTAAAAATGCTGACCACTGAATCAGGAAAGCTAATGACAGAATGAGAAGGCTGATTCATAATTGTCAAAGAAGTAGAAAGAAGTCCAAGTTAGGCAAATAAGACAAATACTACTACTAGTAATAATATAGTAATGATGATATTTATACAGATTATTGGGAAGATGCCCCATTCCTAGCAATATGGGAGAAGATTTACATACATGGTTTATTAACTTTATAATAACACTCTGAAATAATTATTATAATGCCAAGTTTAAAGATGAATAAATTGGAGCCTAATTCCAAAAATACTCTGAGCAAAGTTTAGAAATGAAGAATGCAAAGCCCAAATTCCTTTTGACTAATCAAAGGGCCACTAGTAATGCCCAGTAATATTTTTACTCTGTTATGCAAGAATGTGTTAGTTTGTCTGGTATTATTGTTGATGGAAATATTTCTTTTGTTATGTTTTTTGCTTGGGCTCTTAATAATTAATTGGGTTATAGTAATAACTCAATTTGTAAAGCAAATGGCTATGTAAATGAATACATGACTTATCTACTGTTTTCAATCTAGAATTTAAACATTGCATGACATTACCAGGATCTCAGATATACCAGAGAAAGCCAAAGAAAATATTACACGTCCTGATTTTTTGTCTGTCATTTTGTATAGTCTGCTTTCCATTACAATGAAAACACATCTGATGCTGTTTAATGTATAAAGAAAAGCAATTTATTTGGCTCAGAGTTTGGAAGTTAAATGTTCAAGATCAGGTAAGCCTGTTAGTATGACTTCTGCCTTATGATGATGGCATCAGAGTGGTGGAAGAATGCACATGTGAGGCACGAAACCAAAAGTGGGGACAGTACCATCTCTCTCTCTTTTATAACAGTCTTCTCTGCAGAACTAACCAGGGTGCCCTGAGTACTACCTGTAACCCTTCCAAAGTCATTGCATCCAATGATCAAGTGAATCCCATTAGATACTTCCTTTTAAAGGTCCCAACAACTTGTAACATTGCCATCATGAAGATCAAACTTTCAACATATGGAAGTTTAGAGGATCACTTAAACCATATGTGAAATAGAGCACTCATTATTTCCTGAGACTATATATGCTGTTTTAGCTTACTATACTGTAAAATGTTGTTTCTACTTTCATATTTTCCTGAAAAACCATGGAATAGCTAAATTGGTAAATGTAGTGTTTGAAATACACTGAAGGAAACTTTTCATGAAATTTCATACAGGAGGGAAAGTCTTTGACTGATTTTTTTCATTTTGAAGCTCATTCCTTTGCTTTTCGTGAAGTAGGCATGTAGTCCCTTGGTCAATAATTAAAGGAAAAACATAAAACATTGCATATTAAAAAAAGTGGAATGTAACATACAATTAATATTTAGTGAGAATACACATCTACTTGTTTATACTACTTTCTTATATCTTATGAAGCTCAAAGTATGGTGGTAAAATCACTGCAAGCACAAACACACATACACATACAAACACATATACCTAGGTATGCACACAGAATAAAGGCATAGTGTGATTTCATGCTTCTAAACTGACTAATTTTCTCCTTGTAAATTAAACATTTTATAAAGTGATAGTCACACTGGAGAGATATAAACTTCTGTGTGGAAAGGGAAAGAGGGTAAATAGAACAAATAATTTTTTTTAAATTCAGTTTTATATAAGTACCTTCTGAAAGATTCGCAATACATCTGCCCATGGATTATGTTCCAACTAGGTATAAGCTGTTCCAACCTAAGAAAATAAAATCTAGACCAATCAACTTGTTAAAACACTCTCTCATACTCATACACACCACAAAACAGAAACACTTTAAATAACTAAAAATATACACTCAATTTGACAAAGTATTCAATATAATATTCCTTAAAAACAAATATGTATGTTAATTTCATGTAATTAACTTTCCTAATTCATCGTCTCTTGGCATTATCTCTCTCCCTCTGCCTCTCCGTCTGTGTCCTATCTAATATTCCACAGGAAAAGCTTTTCTGCCTAAGCCTCTGTCTTCCATTTTTATAACACACTTTGCTTGCCGAGTCGAATGGTCAACCAATTTCAGTGCAGGAACAGGCACTATGTCCCCTGGGCAACTGAAGCAGGTGGCTGGGTGTGAATAGAACAAACCTGTCACCTTACATGAATGAATGCAACCTAAGAAGTTCCGTAGCTAAAGAAAAGTTATACTGAATACAACCAGAGTCAGGAAAAAATAAAAGAATTTTTAATCTGCTAAAGGAAAACCTCAGGCACATGTAGCCTACAGAATGGAGCAGTAACTTTCTGAGGAGGAAGTACTAAAAACAAGAGGGCACCTGCCATAGTAACAAACCAGATGTCGCCAAAGCACATAAGACTTTTGAATGTGATAGGTGTGGCATGCTGTCTACCCAGTCATTGCTATAACAAATGCTTTTTGAACATTTAACATTGGTTCAGAAACTGTAAATTTAGCCTCTGAAGTTTATTTCAATGAACTCATTATTAAAGAACAAATACATGCACACAACAAAATCAAATGTTCATTTAGGGCAGTATGTCATAGAATTTACTATTGTTGGCTTCAGAAATGGACCTTAGAGGTTGTCTAGTCTGGTTTTCCTGCTGTATTCTCAAAATATGGAGCTCTGTGGAAGGACTTCAAGAATTACACATTCATCAGAGGAGAGAGGGTAAGCTAATCTAAATGTCCTCATCATTCCATTTTGAAAAGAAGCTGAATGCCCCAAGGATATTTTCTAGTAATTAACAGTTCTAACATCAGAAAAAATTAAGTACCCGTGTTTGATAAAGTTAATGTGTGCTACTTACTTTTGAAGGGGAGAGACATTTTATCAATAACGTATAGCAGGAAAGTTGTTTAACTCTTTTGGAAAGTGGGCTCTAAATCTCTCATTTTTCCCACAAGATATATCATGTTAGGGATTATATGCTGAAAATTATACATATTGTTTTAGTATACATGATAAGAGTGGATTTGCCCATCAGTTTTTCTATCATTTTCTCTTTTTTTTTCTTTTCCCTTATTACCTTTCCCTACCCTTCCCACTTTCCCTACACCTTTAGCCCTTTTCTTCCTATTTTACATTGTCAATTATATCAGTAGGATCTTATGTACTATTATAGTTTTTCACACCAGAGAAACTATTATTTATACATGTGTGACTTATTTATTTCACTTAGGAGTATATCCTCAATACACATCCATTTTCCTATGAATGAATCTAATTTCTCATTCTTTATGGCTTAGTAGTATTCTGTTTTATAGAAAAATCACATGTTCTTTATCCAGTCTCCAACTGATGGGCAAATGGGCTGTTTCCAAGTTTTAGCTATTACAAACTGTGTCACTATAAACATAGGTGGGCATATATCACTGTGATATGATTCTTTTAATTCTTTTGGAAAAATACACAGCAGAGGGATGACTGGGTCAAAAAGGAACCCTTCTCTATTGTTGGTGGGAGTGCAGACTGGTGCAACCACTATGGGAATCAATATGGAGGTACCTCAAAGAGCTGGGATTAAAAGGGCACAACCTCATTTTAGTAATAGCCTAAGTAAAATGTCATTAGGAAGGTAAATTTGCCATAGAAAAGTCATATGATTAACTTCAAAGTAGACACAAATGATTTTTTTTTGGTGATATCCTTTTCCTATGGCTTATTTCCACTAGCAAAAATTAATAGCTTGGCCTTATTTATTTTTATTGCATTTTTAAAGACAGCTTATTATGATGTAGTTTAGGCTGGGCTTGCACTCACTATGTAGCCCAGGCTGGCCTCATACTGACGGCAATCCTCTGGCTTCTGTTTTCCAAGTGCTAGCATTATAGGTGTGTGCTACCACACTCAGCTCATTGCATTTACAAAATTAATTTTCTCTACAAATTTAAACAGATTTGAAGTGAATGTGTAAAGCAGAATTACTAAACAAAATTGTATGTCTTAAAACCACATTTATTTGGGATTTATGCACTCATCACTTAGTCAAGAAAACAATATAATATAGTGGATTGATCCATGTTCTTAAATTAGAATTGTAGTACCCACTTGAAATAATAAATCCATTCCTTTGTCTACCTTTAACTCTTTAAGTTTTCATAAATATGTATGATTTACATACAAAAGAATTTTCTTTACATATTATTTTCTATAATAATTTATAATACTATGCTAAAGTATTATATGGTAATGTGTATGGACTTACATTGGCATGTGTCTTTAAGTATTTTTTGAGATTAAACATGTTTATAGTACTCACTACAGTTTTCAATACAAAGGAAACACTTAAGAAATGATAGCAGTTAACAGAAAGTACCACATACCTATGAAGCACTGTGATAGGTATGATTAATAAAAGAACTAAAAGTTATCTGGGTAATGTAAAAATATATATAATTTACATAATTATTTTAAAAACATAAGCCTAAGAAAAACTAAGTACTCATACATTTATTTTGGCATAATGGTGATGGGGAAGCAGTAGTGAGGAATTTATTTTAAAATGAAAATCAACGGCATAATGAATAGATACTACTTGTTTTTGTGCTTTCCAGCAGTTTTCCAGTGGTTGAACAAACAAACAAAGAAATGTGATAGAAGAAGTGCCATGAAAACTGGGTAAAAATTTAGATGGCTATTATGGCTTGTGTCTAGATACCCCCGCCAAAGCTTCACGGAGTCATAGTTGGGGCATTTCAGATGCAGATGGATCCAGAATGTATGATGCTGGGATGAAGGGAATGTGATTACTGAGTTGGTCCACTAATTACTTTGGCATAATTGTAGGTGTGGTTGGAGGTCCTCCCTGGGTGTGGGTGTTACCTGCCTAATGGTGTATAGCCTAGATAGAAAAGGACAGAAAAGGGGCTTATGTCATTGTTGCTTGCTGTTTCTGCTGCCTCTTGCCTTTTGCCTTTTACATCATGAACTGCTTTTTCTCCTCATTGCAACCCTGTCTTGGAGCCAGCCAATTAATGACTGAGACCTCTACAAACTGCGAGCTAATAAACTTTTCTCCTTTAACTTTGGATTTGGATATTTTGTCCTTGCAACAACAAAAGTAACTATGACAGTGGCTTTCCTCTGAAAATCTTGGTTTAAATCTGGACAGTGTTTTCCGGTTAAGATTCTCTCCGAGTTTTCCAGTTCCTCCTAGAAGTTTTATGAAGACTATTGGAGGACTTTTAGAGTCCTAGGGATCTGCAACTGAAAAATATATAAGCTAGTTCATCATTTGACTAGATTTCTTTCTATGCTAGATTGTATATAGACTAATTTTCCTCCTCATAATTTTCCCTGAAATTTTTCAACTCCCAGGCATATTTAGATGATATAATCTCAAAAAGTAAGAATCTAACATATCTGGATGGCTTTTCAGAAACTTCTTTTATTGAGT
Source organism: Fukomys damarensis (assembly GCF_012274545.1). Classification (NCBI taxonomy): domain Eukaryota; kingdom Metazoa; phylum Chordata; class Mammalia; order Rodentia; family Bathyergidae; genus Fukomys; species Fukomys damarensis. Next base: position 47,316,846 of record NW_022900928.1, read on the forward strand.
TTAATTTGCAATAAGGTCTTTAAGAAAATTTATTTTCAAGCTTGTATTTTATTCTTTAACAGAATGACTGACAAATAGATATTCTTATATCTCTGGTATTTAATTTAGCTCTTTCATTCAACAAACACTGTATATCTTCATGATAAGTACTATGAAAGTTGCTAAAGATAAAACCTGGGATAGGATACACTTTCTGTTCTCAAAAAAACTTATACTTGAATGTGGAGACAAAAATGTAAATTAATGTATGAGAAGCACAATGGATGCATGCTTTCATAATGGGGATCTATGAAAAGAGAAAAGAAAGAGTAATTAGTTTGTATTAAAAAGTATTTCCTGAAGAAACTGGGACATGACAAATAATTAGTAGGATTTTGGTAGATAAAGAAGCATCTGTGTAAAAAAGTGTATATCGAATCCCATCTTGAAGATACAGAGTTCATACCAGATCATGAATCCTGGAAGGGTAGCATGCCACTAAGATGGGAAAACTAGAGTGTCCCTCTAAAAGTATGGAAATTTTCTATAGAAAATGGGACATATTTAAAATTTTAGGGTATAAAAGAGATTTGATCTTTATTGACTTTTAGCAAGGTAAGTTAGAAGACGGAATGGCAGACAGAGGTAATAAAACAGGCAGGTCTACTTCAGTAATCTAGAAAATATATCATTTAGGTAGGACAGGGAATAAAAAGGGGAAAGGCCAATAAGAGAGTCCTTTTTGTAGTAGAAATAATTTTTGTAATTAATTTATTTTCAGGGGAGAAGAATTAAGTATGACTCTACAATGTTTAACTGGAGTAATTTGAAAGATGATCATTGCTATTAATCAAGATAAGAAAGAAATAGAAATAATAAGACATGTATTAATCATCTGTCATTTACTATGAACTCATGGCTGCTTAAGATCTAAGCTATGTTGTTGACATAAAACCAACCTCTAAGACACACCATTGCCTTTTAAGAAGAAAAAATAAGGACCCAGTTAAGCAGCGGTCTCAGAGTAAATATTCTGGCTAGGTCAGAACTGGAGCTCAAATCCAATAGTCTCAACCTGAGTCCTCTATGCTATTCTATCTCCCTGAAGGAAAAAAAAAAAAAAAAAAAAGAGGGACATACAGCTTGATGTATAAAACTTTTTAGGTTCTGAGTCTGCAATATTGTGTAAGGATCATTGTGGGAATATCCTCCAGTTTATGGAAATCAAGTTTCCCATTTAAGAAAAGTTGAAGAAGAGTTGTAATCATAAATGAACCCATCAATTGTGCAACGTTTGAAACCTGAAGGCATCGATACAACAAAATAAGTCAGAACCACAAAGTGCTTTTTTTCTTTCTTCATTATTCTTTTTTAAAAAATGTGATAGTATGTTTTGAACTTTTTCTATCCTGGGTAGGAGATTTACACTTTTATAAATGAAAATGCTATTACTTTCTGTTTCTTTAAGTTAGTTAAAAATAAAAATGAAAATATAAGATTGGGTCTAAGATAAGAATTTAAAAGCAAATTAATGAATACCTATTGCCTGAGATACAACTGTATAAAATATAAAATTTCTTTTGAACTCCAGTTAACCTTCCTCCTGTTAGTCATTGCAAGTTGAACTCTCACTCATCATAGCTCCATCGCCTTGGCATATTGCGATGCAGTGCTGTGAAGAGACCCACTTCAAGAGAAAACACATTAGTTAAGCATCAATTGCAACTTAATGGGCCAAAGTATTTGAATGATATTCTACAATGACATTATATATCTTTGCTCGACTGTTCGGGGATTATACTGTAGCTCACTGCAAATCTCTAATGTGACTTTGATATCAATAATACTTTTGTAGAAGAGCCAATTGAATAGATACATATTTTCAAAACAAATAGTCTAGAATGAAAGTAGAAATACAATAATATAATGGGCCCAATATTTGGCCAACTATACTTTGTTGTTAAAAAAGTAGTACCGAGAGAGATTGAAAGAGGTTACAGGAGAGAATGAGCATTAATATAATCACATGAATCACAAATACTGTGTTATTTTTCTTTCTTCTTTATTGGATGCTCACATCACTCCATCTTCAATCAAGTGAATAACAGGTAACATTATTATGTGGCTGAAAGTGAAAACTAAATCAGCCAAGGGGGTTATATCTAGCTCTAAGCCTGGATAGTCTTATCCAGCAATGGGAAAAGTGTGTGCGTATAACTGGGTCTAAATATGATGCAATCTCTCCATTTTTCTTTCATTTATGCTGTACAAGATACAAATGTTAGCAAGTGCATGGGGAGAAGCAGAAGAGATGATTCAAAGAGGGGCTGGGAGAACTATAAATTCAGGCATAGAAAGGAGGCATCAACATTCCAACATCACTTGACATCACCTTAAGGAGTCACATTCTTGAAGTTTATAGGTGACACTGAGCATTGAAGAGAAAAATGTCATGGCAACAGAAGTAGGTCACATTTCCTAATGAGATGTTAATTATTAATATAAGATGTTTTACTTAATAATGTATTATAAGATACAGAAAAGAAAGATAAAAGGCCTCTGAGTGTCTGAAGGAGGAAAAGTACTTGATTCTTTCATATTTTAATTTACATACCTTTATTAAGTATATATTAATTTAGTATCTATGCATATCAGGCATCTTAATGTATATTTTACTATAAAAGGATACCAGAGACTGAGCAACTTATAAAGAAAATAAAATTATTTTTCATAGTTTTGGTGTCTAGGAAGTTCAGTAGGAAGGTGCCCCCATTTAATAGGCATTTTGTGGTTTCTTATACTCCTTTGTGGGAGGCAATAAGGCAGTTGAAAAGAAAATGAAGCAGGGACAGCCTTGCTTCTCTTTTGAAATAACAAAACCATTCTTGTGCTAATCCATCCATGAAGGTGGAGCCTTTATAATATAATCACTTCTTAAAATACCCACCACTCAATACCACTACAATGGCAGCAAATCCCAATAATGCTTTCAATGGGAATAATTATCAAACATTCAATACATAGCATCAAGTACTACTATAGCAGGCCCTGGAGATATAACAGGGAATGACACATTAAAGACTCTGTCCTCAAAGAGCTTTCTGGAGGAGTCTTAGGGAGGGGACACCAGAGAAACTCAGTGAAATACAAAATGAGTCAACTATGTAAATAATTTATGAAATAAGTCATATGGCTAAAGCACTATGGAGAAAAATAGGAGCAGGAAATGATGCAAATATTGAGCTAGGCCCGCAGTTTAAAATGTGGCATTCGCAGAGCTTCCGTGAAAGGGGATGTGTTAACAATGACCAAGAATAAGAAAAAGAATGAGCCACATGGATACCTAGGAACAAAGTCTTTTAGCTGTAGAGAATAGAATATGCAAAGGCAATTTTTGGAGTGAGCTGGTGGACAACAGGAGTAGTGTGGGCAGTGTAGCTAGAGGAGATTGAACGATAGGGAGAGTAGTAAGAAAGGAGCTGAGAATACTAAGAGAAAGGACACAATTTCCTAGGATTTTGTATGCTTCTGTAAGAAATTTGTTTTATTTTGAGTGACAGGGGAAGTTATGGTTTTGTGTTGGACATAGATTGTGGCATAAAAAAACAGGAACAGGTAGGTAATTTAGAAGGTTGTTACATTGATTCTCCTAAGAAATAACAGTAGAGGTACATCTGTAATCTAACTACATGAATTTTGAATGAGGATATTTATGAAAATTTTTATGTGGAAGTAGACGAAATCTTGTTTGTGTTCTTGTATTTTTAGTATTTTTTCATTAATTACATTAGTACATTTTAGGTATACAATGTGAAGACATTCATTATAGGGAATTTGTACCTTAACATGATATATCTTGGTTCTTATTTTTTCTCCATTCCCCTGCCTTCCCATCAACCCCTTCACCCCTTCCTATTTACAAATAAATTTTATTGATTTTTAAATATAATAAGTGAAGTTATGGTGTTACCATTTACTTAAATGGGAGAACTCACAGTAGAAGGAAATTTTAAGAGAGAGATAAAGACCATAGTTTTGAACATGTTAAGTTTGAGAAGCCTATTAGATCCCCAGATGGAGATGACAAAGTATTTTTATTTTTACCCTTTATCTTCACTTTATCTACACATAAATTAAAGATTAGGGAGAACTCTGAGCTGAATATAGTTCTTAGGCGATGTGTTACTTTTCTCTTGCTGAGACAAAATACCTGAAACCCCAAGTTAAAGGAGGAAAAGTTTATTTGACTTATAGTTTGTAGAGGTTTTAGTCCTTGGATGACTCCAAGGCAGAGTCGACAACAACTCATGGCAGCAGAAGAAAGCAAAACCAAAGGGGAATGTTAGCAGCATCTTTCTGCCCCTTTTATCCTATCTAGACCCCCGGACTAGGGTGGTGCCAAACTTATCACTCATATGTAGTGGTTTCGTATTCACATGTCCTTAATCCTAGCATCTCACATTCCAAATCTGGCCACCTCTGGAAAAGAAAGCCCTGCCACATCCCACATGAGGCTTCGGAGGACATCTAAACACAGGCCATATCCAGTTATACTCCAAACCATAATGTTGGATGGGTAAAATTGAGATAAAAATAGAAGGAAATTGTCTAGATGCTGAGACTGGAATATAATAACGTTAAAACTTGAGGAAGGTGAGAGCAAGCTAAGGAATCAGATATGAAAGAGGCAGCCAGTAGGAAAAACAAACATACAAAAAGCAGGAAGTGTAAAGTTTAGGAAATTGAGGAAAAAAAAAAGTTTTGTGAAGTGATAAAAGGTAACAGATGCTATTAAATATGTCAACAATTATTAAATAAGCCAATTGATGATTATCGCCTCCCTGTAACAATAGAAGTTCTAGTGCAGTGATAGGAGGAAAAATCTAAATTAGAAGGATTTTGAAAAAAAACGTACCAATTTAGAGAAATTAAGTGTAGATGAATTTTTCAAATTTTTGAGTGATGAAATCCTAAAACTTCAGAGTTGAATGGAGAAGGATGTAATTAGAAGATTATTTTTGAAGGGAGAGAGGAGTAGAAATTGTATTGTTTGATGCTGAAAGTGGTTTGGTGGAGTCTGATTAGGTGTACGGAGGAATATTTGTGGGAGTGGTGGCTTTAAACAGCTGAACAAGGATGAGGTAGTATTTCAAGGTGGAAGTAGTGGCCTTACCTAGCATCTGCATGGTCTACAATAACCTGGGAGAAGGCAGAGTACTTGGACACAGATACAGGATGGATGAGGTAGGTGTGATATCAAGAATGTATGAAAACAAAGTTGGAAACAAAATTATCAGCTGAGACTGACTATGGGGAGAGATTTTGGAGATTGAACGAGAAGGTGTGAAATACTTGCTTAGGAGCCAAAAGAGATTAGACAAACATAATTATATCACCACTATGTAATAATGTTTTTAAATATATAATTGTGAATTTGAAGTGATATTAACATGTAGGTATGTTTTATACTGACTGTATTCAAGTAAAACAGCACAGTTGTCTAGTGTGGATTGATACATGTGTCTGCAGGAGGGATTTTGTTAAGCAACTAAAAGGAGTAAATGAAAGACAGAATTATTGTGTGCAAGAAAGTGTTTTTAATGATGGACAGTGGACTTTAAGCTGCTTAAGAAGCAAAATGATTGTAGGATGTGGCTTAGAAATAGATAGTAAAAATGATATCAAGGTCTATAAGTATCAGAATCTAGATGGTTTCTATGTTAAAAGGGCTGAACTGTAATATAGGAGATGACAGCAAGAGAATAGGCTATTTGGATTTGGGATAATGGGGGAAGTTTCACAATAAAATTTCTAGGCTTAGTTTATGACCTTTGGTTCCATAAAAAGTAAAATCTGTGTATTAGAGGAGACCAAGTATATTAGGGTATTATATATACTATGTACTATATACTGCAACAAAGTCAAACTTACCAAGTCTACCTACATGGTGTTGACCATTCTTTCCCATGAAAATACCAATAAAAACTGATAAATATGGATTCATCGAGTTCTTTACTTCTTTCTAAATGACTTTGGTACTTTTTTTCATGTGGCCTTACATAGAGTGGTAAGCCCTTTTCTCTTAGGAACTGGAAGTAATGGACTTTCTTTGTCATCTGCAGTTCTGCTGACTTTAGCATAACTGAGCAAAACAAGTGTTAGCTACATTTTAATGGAGCAGGCATCAAAAGTATGGCAGAAGTAGCAGTATAGAAATTGTTAATTATGTTATAATCTAAAAATTGTCTAAACACAATAGACCGAACTTTATAGATAAATACAATAAAAAGGAGAAGTGAGTATCATGGTCTTATGACATAAGATTCAGAGTTTGTAGTTTTTGGAGAGGATGGATTAAGGATGGTCTGCAAGTCAAGAAGGAAGTCTTCTGAAAGAACCACTTTTCTATTAAAGTACAAAGGCAAAGGAAACAGGAGAAATGCTCATTCTATAGAGGATTTTTTGGGGAGTGAATGATCAAGGATTCTCTAAAATATGGTGGGAATATTTTTGAGGTGGAGAGGGGTGGGATATATGTTTAAACAGCGTAATATAACTGTTCATACAGGGTTAGACTGTGGATAGCATTTTCTAAAGGTGACTTTTAAAAGATAACATTTGAAAATAGGGACAAAGTCATAATATGGTCAGTGTTGATGGTTTCAAAGGAATAAAGTTGTGGGCAGCCCAGATGTTAGAGGGGAGCAGGAAAGTTGATCTCTCCAAGATGGCATGCAACTACTCATATTTATCTTTCATTAAAGCAAGAGGGTATAGTATGAGACACAAAGAACCAGCTGACACTGATTTCATAAAGCTCTACAGGTCCATTTTGCAGTCAAATGCTTTGCCCTTGAGTTAATTCACCTATAGGTCCCTTTTTAATAATGCCTCAGTAGAGATTCAGATGAATTTAGAACTAGGCTACCACTCAAGCACATGTTATTGATAGTTGCCCACCTAATCGTTACTCTTCGTAGGTTCTAAACTTAGAGAATAAGAGATTTATGATTTCTCTATGATAAATATTCAGTGGTGAAAATCATTGTTATGTGATGTCAAGGGGACAGTTTCAAAGAAATGAGCTCCAGGTTAGCTGTTGACAGTACTCGTGTGCAGAGGTATTTCTTGCCCTCTGTGGCCATTTATCCTGAGACAAAAGGAACTTCTACCAGCAGTCTGTAGCTGGTCACCACACCTCAGGTACCTATCTGAGTTTGCAGAAAGCAATTATTTGGAAACAAGGGACAAATAAAAAGTAGACAGAGGGTAACAAAATTTAAAGTAAAAAATAAATGTCACTGAAGCAAAGGTGAAGTCTCAAAGTTTAGGCAACGAGAGCCATGTCTCATAGCTTCAACAGCTGAAAGTGGATTCTGAAACACATTTGAAAGTTGTTTTACCTTTGGAGCTTTGCTCACTTTTGGACTTGGTGAGTCCTGTGGCTTCAACTGTTCATTTTATCTTTGAGATTAATCAGTAGGGAGGAATGAAGCATGCTGGAAGATCATGTCTTTCTGAAGTATTCCTTCAAAACTTTGAACCTGGTAGTTGGCAACAAAGTAATGTTACAATGTATCATTAGGGTAAAGAACTCAACTCCCATATTAAATGTTGGGAAACCTAATGACTAACATGTTCTTAGTAATAACGTAAGATTCCCTTTATAATAGCTGATCATTTACAGGACAGCAGAGAACAGCAGAGAAATGTTGTCTTTTTCCATAACTGTATTCTTATGCTTAGCTTAAAGACAAATGAATAGCAGTGGCAGAAAACAGCTAGTGAATATAATATACTTTTCAATGCAAAGAATGAAGGTGGAACTTTCTGAGGCTATTCACATAGACTGCGATTTAAGTAGTTCCCCCTGATGTTGTACAAATTGGCACATACAAACTTTCTTTATTAACCCAATTAATCATTTACGCTCTACCACAGCTACGCTCTTATTGTATGCTGAGCATATAATGAAAACTTTACATAAAAGATCCTTACATTAAAAAAAAATCTTTGTAACTAACACATTGACACAAATAATAACACACTGGCACAAATGGAAGTTTTTCCGAAATCATGTAGCTGGAAAGTGGGGAGGCAAGATTAAGATCTCACCTCCGTGACAGTAATCAGAGCTGCAGAATCTTAATGATTTTGACCCTGTTGCATTAATGTATTTTCAAAGTATTATCTTCTAGCTGGAGAGCAATTCAAACAAAGAAAAATAGAAGCTGAATTTTACAAAAGAGCACTACACAGAGAAGAAGTTAGCCCTTCTCAGGTTAGAGTAGTTGAACCAATACTTTTAAAAGAGAGATATCATGCGTTTTGTTTTGGATGAGACCTGTGGTTTGGGGAGGTAAGAAGTTTATTAAGAGATCTCCACTTGGGAGTAACCTCTTGAGGAGAGATGAAGTGGGAAGTTACAGAGGTCTTCATCAGCTAGCAGATACAGTGATTATGTACAGGGCCATTTGCTTAGTATTTGGGTGCTTTTATTTGGACACAGGTAGCAGTCATTTCCTCAATTTACCATGTGGCTTTTGTTACTTTTGGATGGCTTTAAAGTTCTCATCTAGACCTTCTCTCTGTTTTAATTGGAAGAATGTGGGGCAGTGTATTTTTAAAGATAATGGGCTTAAAAATAAAAGCATAAAAGTTATAGTTCATTTTTTTAAATGAGAATGGTTATCAAGAAGGCCATTCTGTCTGTGAGAATATCTATACTTAATTCCTTTTTTCCAGATCCCACAAAAGATGTGATAGCATTTCTTCATAGAGCTTCTATAAAAATATAAAGAGAATCACTTCATGTACATAGTTTGCCTCAGAGAGACTGACATACCATATATCTTATTGAATATACAGGTTTTTTTGTTCCTTATGGAAAAATCAAACATTTCTTCAGCTTAAAATAATCAGAACAGAATGTCTCTGTTCTTTCATTGAGAAATTAAAATAAACAAACAAACTTTCTTTATTTTATCCCTCTTTCCATTCACTGATTTCCTTTTATGGAGTTTTATGTTTTCCTTTCAGATGTATAGAAAAACATCCGAGTTTCTTTAGTGTTGTAATTTAAATTAATATAAGCTAGTATCCTCATCTAAGTTTATATGGCAGTTATTACGGCAGTACCTAATGATATTCATACTTAAGAATGAATCATTAAGGTTTTGGATATGAGACAAATTGAAAATTTTAGGATTAATTGAACACTTATTAATGGCACTTTTGTTAATTCATGACAAAGCAACATGCATTGCTTCATTAGAGACGGAAGCTTAAAAGTATAATGACGGGAATAATCTCACTTGGCAGCAGTTTGTCAAGTAAAGTAATGCAACAAATAATATTTCACTCAAAGCATTAAAACTTAAAACATCCACACAAGCCAATAGCATTGTCAGTTCAGTAGTTTCAGAAGCAGATAGAAAAAAATTCTTAATCTGTCAATGTAGCTACTTCTCAGATAATCACATCTTTAAAAGCACATAGAAAAGAAAAGCCTTACATACAGAGGCATTTCTTAAAACAGAACAAGCCAAAGTTTCTGTTTTTTACAGAAAAATAATATGTCTACTTTGATGTATTTCAATATATTTGGAACATCTATCTAACTTCTTTTTAATATATCTTGGTTGCTCACATAATTTTTCTTTATCAAAATCGTATAGTGAATATATTGCTGGTTTGGGAAATTTCTTTAAATGGAAGAAATAGGGCAGATGGATTTTAAAGGTGCATGGAGAAAAGAAGATAACAAATATTAGTAAGAGAAATGACAGGAAATGAAATATTCAAAATATGTTGGACAGTTGTTTTAGTGAACCTGAACTTGCTGCAATCTTCCTCTCAGAATGCTTGAGTGTAAGAAAATTTTGTTTTATTTTGCACTCCAAAATTAGAAGATTTTCATAGCATTTCTAGAGAAATTCTATTTTCCATAAAATTAGGAGCCTTAGGTACCTTTGCCTGACCAAGTGCTGCAGGATGGGGAACTATGGCATTAGGACTCTAGCTACTTTCTCGGCCACAGTCACATCAATGATCTCTTATTTTCTTCCTGGTCTCACACAACCTCCAGCAAGGAAATATTTTTTGATGCTTGGTAGTGCTCCCTGTTAATTTCTATCCATTATTCTACATATTTTATTCTACTTTGCACTCATGAATACATAATTTCATAGCTTGCTGAAGAGCAAGGGATACAAAGAACAATACAAATACATAAATAATATAAACTATGTTTTTAAGAGTGTGATGACTTTGAAAGATTCTTTTTACTTAGAGCTTGCAAAGAAAATTTTAGGCAGAGGCCATTAGCCACTGTCCATATTTTGGATTTGGCTCTCACATGACCATACCACAAAGTTTATTTCATTTTGGTGGATTATGCTGAAGTTAACTATGTTAGAACTAGGACTTATTCTATTTCTTTTCAGTGGAATTCCAATTCCATCAACTTTTCATCATATAACTGTTCAGGGTAATTATAAGATATTACAGAATAGAACTTCAAAAAAATAAATGGAATCTGTAAAATAGTCCCTCTACAAACACTAAAATGAGCTGGATATGATGGCACATGCCTATAATCCCTTCGCTAGAGAGACTGAGGGAAGAGGATTGCCATGAGTTTGAGGCCAGCCTGGACTGCATTGTAAGTTCAAGGCCAGTCTGAACTAAACAGCAAGACCCTCTTTCAACCCCCTCCTGCAAAATACAGCTAAAACAATTTGGCTGTCAAAGAATAAAGGAAAAAAATATTGAGAAGGATAAATTATTTACTTGATTTTCTAAGATATTATGAAGAAAACTGGAAAGAAACAAAAGTCTAGTTTAATATATACCAACACAGATCTAGGTTAAATGTATAAAGACATTTTGTTTTAAATAGGAGATAATAAAAATTTTCTTGCTGACAGTTTACTTCTCTGGAATTCCAGGGACTCTGTCCATGAACAAATAAATAAAATAATATTGATTTTCTACTTCTAGTCTTGTTAATTTGTTTTCCATCCTCTCTCTAGGATTCTTTCTCTACAGTTCAAGAATTACAGCCTCTTTTAGTTGTTATAAGATGATGTTATAAATGCACGTTATCCACATTGTTCCTGTACTCTGAATCACATAGGTGTCTGTGTCAAAATATGCAGAAATATTTTGTTTGACTAATAAGGACTTTTCACAAAGATTTTCATATAGTAAAAATTCTTCACAATTACTCACAAAGTATAAATAGGTTGACCTGAAGTTTGATGTAGTTTCAGAATTGGTGCTGCACAATTTAATCTGAAGTGCTTTTTCTTTAAACTCTCAGTGAAATGATCAATCTGCAGAGATGAAAATGAAAAAGAGTAGCATGGAGGAACAATTTTACAATATTAAATAAATGTGATTTACTGATGAAAGCAACTCTAGAGACACTGGAATACATAAAGAACAATTCTGTAGGCCAATAGAGAAGAAATGGTGGAAATTAATCCTTCTTTTGTTCTTTCCTCAACTTCAACATTTATGGTAAGGGAGAAAGATTTCTGGGAACAAAAAGTTATGAAAGCTTATTATAATGTAATCATTATCATGAGGTCATCACTTGAACTCTTTTGTCAGATACTACTATCCTATAAATTAAATAATTTTAAAACAACTAAAATTTAAATAATGGTTATATTAAATACTATCATTATTTCCCTGTATGAGTCTAACAAAACCTTAACGACAAGGAGGCAAAGTGATATGGTCAAAAGACCATTGGATTTCACAGCAAACAGATTTGGATTTTAAATCAAATCCTGTTAATTATTGCTGGTGTGGTTAGAGATCCATATTATTAATTTCTGATTGTTAAATTTTTCATGCATAATTTTAAGGTGTATCTCACAGAAGAGACATATTGGTAATAAAATGATAGCATATGCTGAATACCTAGGAGATCAACAAGGGTGCAATAGATATTAATTGAGATAGTGTAGAAGCTGTAATAATCTGAAGTGATTTCTCAGTTTTGTTATTAAATATAATTACAGTGGGAAAGAGTGCAACTTGGTAAATAAAAATTATGTTTTATTGAAACACAATTTTGCCTGACAATAAGGATTATATGTTTTCTAGTTTTTTGATTTTCATGGAAAATTCTTTGAGTTAAATATAGATAAATTTCACCAAATTTTATGATCATTCCTAAATATTCCAAAAATAAATATTGCAAGTTATATAAACCCAACATTTTGTCATAAAATGTGAACACATTTCCTGAAGTATCTGTATTTTCTATAAGAAGATTTTATATAAGATTTAATACCCAAATGAGTATATCCTGTTTGTTTTTTGTTTTGGTTTTTTTTTGTTGTTGTTTGTTTTTTTGAGACAGGGTCTCACTATGTAGTTGAGGCTGACCTGAAACTCACTATGTAGCTCAGGCTGGTCTCAAACTCACAGCAATCCTCCTGCCTCAGCCTCCTGAGGGCTGGGATTACAGGCATGCGCCACCATGCCCAGCTGAGTATACCATGTTTAAATTCACTATGAGCTTTAAATTTGTTCTTGAAGAAATAGAAATCTTTAAAATAATGCTAAATATATGACTGTATGGTTTAAGAATCTTAAAAC
>NW_022900928.1:47329544-47536273 GCF_012274545.1 Fukomys damarensis
CCGCAATCCTTGCCTCAGCCTCCTGAGGGCTGGGATTACAGGCATGCGCCACCATGCCCAGCTGAGTATACCATGTTTAAATTCACTATGAGCTTTAAATTTGTTCTTGAAGAAATAGAAATCTTTAAAATAATGCTAAATATATGACTGTATGGTTTAAGAATCTTAAAACATTCCTTCAGTTTACCTGGGAAACAAGGTGTGTGTGTGTGTGTGTGTGTGTGTGTGTGTGTGTGTGTGTATTGCTATAAATTTCTCATTTCAATTGCTACTTCTTTGTATCCCCAGGGGAAAAAAATAGACACTATATGTTTGTTCTAGAAGTAAATAATAGTAAAAATAAAAATATTAGGAAAATTATATATATTTGTAAAACAGTGAAATTATAGGAGAAAATGATGGTGATATGGAAATATTTAACTATGTTTTGTGGCGTCCCTTAGGAAACAGAGAGTGAAATTCTGCTAAGAAAATATATGATATTTTTTAATATGTGTTATTTTAAAAAAGAACTACCCATGGAGACCAACTTCCCTTCCCTTCCTATTAGGAACTTGAATTCAATCTCTTCCTTAACAAATTCTGCTTTATAGTTGAAATCCTAGCAACATGTACATCTTTGTAATTTATGCACAATCATTTCTCTTAATCTAGTCATTTCCCTGTAGAGTACTGCCTTTGTTCACGAATTTGTTCCACAATTCTGAGGAATATAGATGCACTCATGTTTGTGTGGGGTAGAGGGCTGCAGCTGGTTCATCAACCAACGTAGAGTTCATCAATAGAAGCAACATTTTGCCCAGAGCTTCTGTTCTAGTATTTAATTATTTACAAACAGAAGCATTACTGTATTTTCCAGAGGCTTCTATTTTTCTCCCTCTCCTATTGCTTCACCATGTCCCTGGATCCCATTCCTTCTTGCTTAGCCTCAATCAAGGTGGAAGAGTGATGCGTGGTGTCAGAACCCTCCAAAGTCTTCTGTGAGCCTATGACCACTGTGAAATGCAAACAAGAGGAGGTGTCTGCTGCCATCATTCAGCGTAATTTCAGATGTTATCTTTTAAAGCAAAGATTAAAAAATATATCAAGTAAATATAACAAAGAGAGAATAGAATCAAAGGGAGAACTGACTTACCTATAAAAGATGACGTGGTTATCGACACATTAAATGGGAATTCCACCCCAGAAAAAAACAGGTGGAAGTTCCTCTACCACCTCCCCTCCTTCTTAGGACAACACCAGGCAAGGAAAAATTTGAAAAAGACAAGCCAGGAAGAGAAAGCAAAGTGAAAGAGGTCAGAGAAAAAATCAATGAATCTTATTAATTCCAAAAGATCATGCCACAAGTTCTTCCAGGAAAATCTGCCTTATTCCTAAATATTATGACTACCACTTAATTTGTCATGGAAACTTGAACTATTCTGAGGATGAAAAGATACAAATTTCATAATTGCACCAGGAAAACAGGTGTAAATAAGAACAATTTTGGCAAGCACAAATATATAATTATCCTAGTGATAGATTAATTACTTTCAAGGAGAACATTCTTCTTATTCTAATATAAAGTCTAATGTGACAGTTAACTCTAATATTCAACTTGAATAAAAAAGCCCTAGCTGATTGGTTCAGCATAATTCTGGGTGTACAGAGGATAGACTGACACAGAAGGAAGACCCACTCTTGGTTGGTGTGGGTGGCACCAACCAATCAGCCTGTGAGTTGGGTGGAATTTAAAAAGGAAAGAGGAAGGCAGTCTTACTTTTGCTTCTTTGGACGAGCTCCAGCTGCTGTCATCATCTTTGAATATCTGTCTCCAGGCTTTCAGCACAAACTCTTCAGCTTTCTAGGGTTGACTCTTCAGCCTTCCAACATACAATAAGGTAGCATAAACATTATCATTCAAAAAGGTAAAAATAGGGGAATACAAAAGAATGAGATCAAAGCAAGACCAAAATCCAGCAGAGCAAACATTAAATTCCATTCTTTTATGTCCAGCACCTGGAGCAATCTGTGGCACTCTTTGAACTCTAAAGGGCTTGGGAAGCCCTGCCTCTCTAGCATTCCCAGTGGTGGTTGCAGACTTCATGGCCTTTCCATGGCTGGCTTTGGTCATAAGAATGTCCTCAGATGTCCCACATTCCTGATTTTTCCAACATCGTGGGTCTCCACTGCACTTTGGCTTCTCCCTCACAGCTACACCCACCTCCCTCTGAGGACAAGCACACCTGGCCTCCCACACCTTCCTCTGAAATCTAGGTGGAAGCCTCCCTGACCCCACGGCTTTGCATTCTGTATACACCTAAAACCAGCATGACATGCATGATGCTAAGGTTTTGTGCCAGCTGGAGCAGTAGCTGACTTTTTTTTTTGCTGATGATTGGAGAGACCTCTGGGTGTCTGGATGAGCACGGTGAACTGAATCCTGGGGTATCAATTCTCACTGCCTAGGCTGCTGCCATTGTGGAGTATGGTGCCCTGGGAGTCTCTTCTCAAAGCAAAGTCTTTCACCTTCGCGGTATGAACTGGCAAAAGGAGGAGGAGGCTTGTTTCCTCACATTCTCTCAAGGCATTCTTTCCTATTGTTCTGTTCCAAAGCAATTGGCTTCTTTCTAGTGTTAAGCTTCTGCTTCTTCATATTTATGGCCTCAACCGGAGTTTCCTTTTGGGTCAAGCTCAAAACTTTTAAAATCATTTAGCCATGCCATCCACTTTTGATCCTTAACAAAAGTCTGACTAAAATCTCCCAATAATACCTATGCCACCACTTCAATATCAGGCTTCTCTAAAATTTCTTCTGCCAAATTAATTAGTGTTCCATCCTTAATCTCAGTCTCCTGCAAAGCTTGAGGACATGGGCAAAATGTAAACACATTTTCTGCAACAGCGTGGCACGCATGGCCTGAAATCCAACTGCCAGTGTAGTACTTCTTCCCAATAGAAACCTCTTGAGTCTGATCTTTACCAGCTGCATTTCTGTCAGCCTTCTAGTGAGTTCTGAACTGAATCTCCCATCAAGCTCAGCTTACAGCATTCTAGGACTACTCCAAACAGCATCTCCGGACCTTTCCAAACTCCTCCCTTAAGCTGGTTCCAAAGGCCTCTGATCCATGTGGTCAGGTTGTGTCACAGCAAAGACCACACTTTTCTGGGGCCCAACTCTGATACAATGCCTAACAATCAAAGCTTTTCCTGTAAGGTTATGGTGTAGGAGGCTTGCCTACGGTATGGCAGTCAGGAAGCAGCGAGTGGGATCAAGAGAGGAAGAGCGGAGATAGGCCCTTTCAAGCCACATCTCCAGTGACGAAATGCCTTCAATCAGGCTTCATTTCTCAAATCATGCTTGGCCCTAAACTCATCAGTAGACAATCACACCCCCACTATCCAATCATCTCCCAAAAGCCTTACCTGTGATCTTATGAGTTTTTGGTGTGCACCTAGATATAAATCATGACATCCAGTAAATTGTTCTTGTTTCTTTTTTGTTTACTCATTACACCCCAGGAAAATGAAATATTTTTGTCCTTGATAAGTTTTCAAACAATAAGCTTAGTTTGCAAGTTCCAGGTTTTCCTTCCTTCTTTGGGACTTGGTCTTTCAGCTGGGAGCTTGCAATCTTCACTGCTCTGAATGAATTCAGGAGCACAGTATTAAGGTGGCTCACAGCTTTTATAACCGACTAAATTTTTCTAAATGTAAGAATCTAGAAGTTGATCTTGTCTTTACACTATCAGAAAATTGGTTCTCCATTTGCCTTTTTTTTTCTTCATCATATTTCTCAATTAATTCAGACAATAAGTAGAGAAATGCAGTTCTCTAGGACTCCAAGAGCTACCAGGGTTTTTATATTTTATTACTCTAACTCTATCATTACACACATCTAGCTATTTTGATAATTTGAGAATTATTTGATATAGAGGACTATAATTTTGATTATGCCCAAAGCAGGCTGTGAAGAGTTAACCCCACAATTGACTTGTTTATTGAAGTGAGTCTGGCTGAAACCTACGTGCTGCAGTCAGAGTAACTTGCATCCAAATTCGGTTCTCACAACTAAAACCTTCAGAGTAAGACAATGTTCTAATTACCACTACATATTTTGTCTATTCTGTTCCTAATTTGAGAATGGTTTGTCTTGTCCTATCTTAGCCTTGTTTACATTCATTTCCATAGAAACAACATATTGCCTTTACCCCAATTTACCAGTAAAAAAGTCAGTGCCTAGGACTGCCCCGGGCCTTTGTTGGTTGCACTGGCATTGGTCATCCTGGCTGACCCGCTTTCTCTCTTAATTCTGTCTCTTAATTTATTCTTTTCCTCAGGTCTCTTTTGCGCACTGGGTGGGTGGGTACTGGAACCTGATTACAGGAGAGCTACTCTAACAATCTGATCTATATCTTTAGAATATGAAAATGTATGTATTAACTTCTCATTTGTAGTAGGATTCTGGCACATTGTAGACAAGTTATTAAGAAATAATTATTTAATGGGTAAACAAATATCTGATTCTTCCACACAAACCTAGGCTCTATTTGTGGTGAGTTTATGTCATAACGTATTTAAACTAAAGACTTTCATATGTGAAAAATATCTGCCATAAGGTACACAAAATATGAAATGCTTTATATATGTATAATTTAATACATATAACAAAATATGCATTATTATTCTCAATCTTGAATAGGAAAGTAGGTTTAGGGAGAAATATACCTATGCTAATGCTGATAAGTGGTGCTTGACTTTACGAATTTGGTCCAAGACTGCTTCCAAAGTCTCTGTTTTTTGTTTTTGTTTTTTTTGTTTGTTTGTTTTGTTTTTAACCATGTCATCCTGCTACAACAATGTCTTTGCTCAGGTTCAAGCTTAAAAATTTCCATTTCACTCTTGCATGCAAATCAGTCTGAGATTCCCCTTTAATTTTGAGGTGGAATTATTTTTAGCTTCATTTGTAGGGAGGGATGAGTTACAGAGGAGGCCCACCTGCCTCATTATTTTTCAAAAGAGATTATGAAATAAAGAGTATGAGTGGCAGAGGTGGCAAAGAAAAACTTCTGACATTTAAGAACATACAAAATGTCACTGCCAACTTTTCTGTTTTGAAAAGTGTAATATGAAGAGGTGATTCTGAATTATCTCAAAGGAGTAGTAGTGAATATGTTGATTGACCTAGAGGAGCCCATGCCATTGCATTTTAAAAAATCTCATGTGAAATAATTGAAAGCTTCCATACTTGGATATAGCTGTACATCATTATATCTTCACCATATATGATTTCTTTCTTATATCATAGTTGTACACTGCTCCTATTTAGCAAATTCCTAAATATAACTTTCTATGATTCATTTAACATATTTTACTTCCTGTTAAACATCATGATGCAAGAAAATAATTTTAATAGCGCCTAAAAAGATTTAGTATGTTAAAAAATAACATCAATGTTAAGTCAAAGTAATGCTAAAAATAGACAGACAATCCTACAGAAATGTAGAGACAAAAACAACACATTTTGAACAGAAAAAGGGAGAGTCATTATTGAGGAAATAGAATTTTGAAATAAATTAAAGGACATAGAAAGACTGTTATTGGCCCTAAGAAGGGCATGGTTGCATAAAACAGTATAAGAGTGGACCAGTGTGACTGGGCCAGTATTTTTCTGTAGTCTTAGAGAAGATGAAAAATGTGTAAAAGTAATTTGGATTCAAATATAGAACTTTGATGCTATACTAAAGAGCACAACAGTTTCGTGGGAACTACTCAGTAGAAGAATCAGTAGAAGGTGATGAGCATTGTAATCAATCTCTTCTTAATGTGGCTTCTCACAGTCCATAGTCTATGCCTTGGGGATTAACTTAAACTAATTCTAAGACTTTCCATATTTAATGCACTACAATAACATCATGTAGTAAGAAGTGTAAAAAGAAAAAAAAAGGTGACATGTTTTGTTTCAGTTAGTTGTTGCTGCTTACAAAATGCCTCAACATTAGCAGCTTACAAAAATGACTTTGTTTTCTTTTAGGCTCTGTGCCTGTAACTTTTTCATTCTTGTGGTTGAAGTGTGAGAACAGGGGCTAGCAAGCAGCCTCTGGATGCTGTTCTGGTGTGCTAGAACAACTGACTTTCTCACTTTTCTTGCAGCAGATCTTCTCTCTGTTTACATGGTCTCTCCATCCATATTCTCACAGATAGCTATTCTCTAGAGACCTGTGTCACTCAGTGGCTCAGTGTTTTCTGGAGAGTTCTTCCAGTTTTTCCTAAGGGATAAGCTGCATGCTGTCACCCATCAATTGCAGTGCATTATCTTAGCTAAAGCACTCAGAGGGAAAGTTCAGATTAAATACAAAAGGGACTTCCCAAGAGCATGGGCATTAGGAGAAGTGGTTCATTGGTGAAAAATTTTGGAGATTATCTATAATAAAATGGCACCATTCTAGAGAATATTTGAAATTTTGTTCCACAAAAATAATGACTAATTACTCCACAAGTAGAATTAGTCCTTGTTCTTTCTCTGCTTTGCCCACGTCCTGCCTGGTAGGAGGATATCTGCTTTCTTTTGTCCTCTGTGGTCTTGTCTCAGTGAAGGTAGAGAGATATCTTTTATTTGTTTTTATCTTTATTGTATATTAGTACATTTTAGGTATACAATACAGTTACATTCATCATTGGGATCTTGTACCCTTACCTCACTTATCTTGATTCTTATTTTCCCCATTCCCCAGCCTTCCCTTCAGCCGCTCCATCCTTCCCTGTTTACAAAAAACATTGTTTCTATGATTTTCCTTTTCACATATTTTTTCTTTTACCTTTTTACCTTTCACCTACCCCTCCCACTTCCTCTACACTTTTAGACCTTTTCTTCCTATTACACATATCAATTATACATTTTGATCCTTATTTATACTTTAATTTTTTTCATTGAGTTTATTGGTACTTTTTAAGTATACAGTATAGTTACATTTATCTTTGGGATCTTGTACCTATACATGACAGATCTGTGCTCTCATTTTTTCCCCAAGTATTTTTTTTTTGTTGTCATTGTTGTTGTTTTTTTGAGACGGGGTCTCACTATGTAGTTGAGACTGACCTGGAACTCACTATGTAGCCCAGGTTGGTCTCGAACTCACAGTGATCCTCCTGCCTCAGCCTCCTGAGTGCTGGAATTACAGGCATGCACCATTATGCCTAGCTTTCCCCAAGTATTACTTATCCATAAAGAATGCAAAACTAGAATCATTCACAGGAAAATGGAAACAATTTGAGGCCATACTCTTATCTACACTTTTAATTTTTTACATCAGAGAAATTTTTCGGTATGTACATGTGTGATTTACTAATTTCACTTAGAACTGAAAGCACATGTTTACACCACAACTTGGGCATGAATGTTCATAACAGCATAGTTCATAATAGCTAAAAAATGGATGAATGGATGAATAATATGTAACACATCCACACAATGGAATATTATACCACCATAAATGCACTGTAACTGAATCTTAAAAGCTATCATGCTAATACAAAGAAGCCAGATACCAAAGGACACATGCTATACAATTCCATACATATGAAATATCCAGGATTGAGCATCATGATTCACATCTGTAATCCCAGACTGGAGGCTTGGTGTGATTTTGAGGCCAGCCAGGACTATATAGTGAGTTCAGTTCAAGTACAGCCTAGATTATACAGCAAGACCTGGTCTCAAAAAAAAGAAAAGAAAAGAAAAAGAAAGGCAGGAAGGAAGGAAGGAAGGGAGGAAGGAAGGGAAAAAGAAGAAAAAGAAGCATCCAGGATAGGCAAATCCATAGTGATAAAAAGTAGATCCTGGATGCCAGGAGCTCAGAAGAGGGGCATCTGGAGTGACCATTAAAGGGTGTAGGGTTTTGGGTGGGAGAAATTAAAATGAAAATGGTTGTATAATTTTATAAATAAACTAAAAACCACTGGATTACAAAAAAAAAAAGAGTATGGCCTCAATATGCATCTACTTAGCTATAAATATCTCTAGTTTCTTGTTCTTCTTGGCTGAGTAATATTCCATTTAATAAAAAAAGCACACTTTTTTATCCAATTTCCAGTTGATGGGCAATTAGGCTGTTTCCAAATTTTACCTATTACAAACTGTGCAGCTGTAAATATGGGTGAGCATATATTGCTGTGGTATGATTCTTTTAATTCTTTTGGGAAGATACCGAGCAGAGGAATAGATGGGTCAAATGGAACTTCTAATCTATTGTTGTAGCTGATTGTATCACTTGGGCTAGTGTTGTGAATGATGTAATCTTTATCTTTCCTGGTATAATGAAAATGAGATTGCCCCATAGTTATTAGAGCCTCAAATCCTAAAGACCAGGTATATCTAGGAGACACCTCTGAAAAGCGATCATTCCTTAAGGTTTCTAAATAGAAGCAACAAAATTACTTACAATAGGTAATGCCTTTTAAATCTATCACATCAATTGGACAGTTCCTATTGGTACAATTTTGGAAATCTAGGGAGGACATCTTTTCAGAGCAATTAAAGGTTTTATTATTTTTTCTAGGATTTACCACAGATAGTAGTTGGCTAGTTGAATTTGTGGTCAGAGCTTGGTCTAAGAAACCAAGCCAGATATCTTACAGAGAAGTGTACACTTACACTGTATGACTCTTAGAGCTTCTATCTTTTAATATCAGGCCTCGGGCTCTACCTATTTCTCTAGTCTAAGATGATGAGGCATAACAAATCAGCCCCTACTAACAGGCTGCATCCTAAATGATGGAGCAAATTACTTCTGTTGTGCATCAGTAAAGTATTTGAAAGATGCCTGGCAGGTCAGACCCATTTCTTTGGGCATCCTTGATTCCAATTTTTATTCTATTTTATGCCTTGTGGTTTTTGCGTGCTGTAGCGCTACAATGAGACAAATGATTTGACTTTGCAGTCTGCAAAATTTATGATGATCAGATGATCAATATTCTTGGATTTCTAACTGTAGGCAAGAAGTATTTTATTAAAGTTCTATTTTTTTCTACATTAAGTCAGTAAAGCATCTTGTGTCTTTCTTATAGAACTTACTGAGTTCTGCAAGAAGTAGCTATGCATGTTGAGCATTGCATATATTTCTCTTAAAGTTATTGCTTTGCTGGGTATGTTTTGAGGTGGCATGTTAACCAGATGCTCTCCTGTCCCAAAATGAATTATTTCAATTCCTTGGTTTGTATGGGGGTGAGGGATTCCTACAAATCTATATGTTTTAAAATATCATATATATTATGTTCTTATTCATTTATCATCCACTGAGAAAGATTAAAATTAATTATTTAAGGGAGATGGAAAATCAGGAAGAACAGTCTCTTATCTCTGTTAGTAAACTTCCCTTCATGTGGAAACCTGAATTTCTCCTGCTGTGTGTTGAAGCCTGTTTCCTCTTGTCATGACCACAGGAAGGTTGCATCCTCTTTTAGTTAACTGATGTTCTTTCTACCCTTCAAATAACTGAAAATATTTTTGATCATTTTAAGCTCCTTTTTATCCAGATAAATAATAAATTCCCTAAATGTGAGAAGAATAGATATGCAAGATATCCTCTGGAGGCCCAGCAACTAACTTACTTTAGGTATCAAATTCTTCTATTTCTCCTTAACATAATTATTTCACAGCAGTAAATCTTAATAAGAAGTAGCAATTGGTACATTAGCTACATCCTAAGGACAGATATATTTCAAAATAATCCTTTATCTTTGGGTATATAACATGAGTTCTACCAAGACAGTAGTGGACATACAAAAATACCAGCATATCACTATAGAATATTATCTTCAAAGCCCAGGACAGCAATGAAAAGCAGTGAACTGTAAGAGGAAGACATATTCTGGCTTTAATTTTCTTTTGTGGCACAGGTGGATATTGGATATAATACACGCCTTCTCTAATAGTAAAAGGACAGCAGATGATTTTTAAATTTTTTATTAATGTTTTATATCTCTATTCTTTAATCCTTTATTAACAATTATATCTGTCTTCAGAAACATACCTTTTATTTAAAGTGAAATTTTTTGATCTTTTAAAAAACATTTTCTGTAAAAATTATCTGTGCTTGATAATCTTAGGCCAATCTTGTTTGGAGGATGTGTTGGTAAAGAAAGATTTTCATCCACTTCACGCCCTTTACTCAAAGGTGCCATAATCTTTTAGATCAGGAACAATATTGCTTTTCACCCTCTATATTTAGTGCAATGCTAGCACAGAAAACAAAAAGACCTTTAATATTTTCAATATAATAAATAGCAATTCAAATAAATAGTAAGCATTTACTGTTAACCTGTTATTGTTTTCTGTTCATTAAACATAAGAATGTAATCAGATTTATTTCATATTAGATAATGACTAATAGACCTTCCTGAAATTCATTTTTTTTCAAAGCCAGTTCTGTTACACAGTTCTCAGTGTTGTGGAAACAAAACACAGAAATATTAAAATGAGGAATCCAGGCAACAGAAATGCAATTTCATTATTTCCAGAAATTTTATTGGAATATACGTTTTATAAATTGATTTTATTGTCTCTGTTAAAAAATCCAAAATATTATGATTTATTTTACTAAAAAGCATTCTTACATTTTTATTTAAAATCTGTTATGTTGGGAAAAATATCACACTCTACCAGCTCATTCCTGGAAATAGTATCAACATAGCATCTACAAGTGTGAAAGTCAGAAGCAAGAAAAATATCAGTTTTATTCACTGTATCATGATAATAAACACCACACCCTCAAACATTTGGAAACTTCACTGTCTGATATCTTATTTTCACAGAGTTCTTTACTATATAAAGCTAAGCATATCACTGAGGCTATATATGAGAGTCCCCCCTTTTTTCAATATGAGAGCTCCTATGGGGAGGAGAATGAGCCCACAGTAAGGGTATGTTCAATAGGATTTCACATAATCTTATAAAATCATGTACAACAATAAACAAAACTCATATAATGTTAAGTGTTCAAACTCCGTGTGATTAAATTGGGTGAATCAAAATACCAGATGCTATTTTGGTCCTCTGTGGTGCCAAGAGTTTGTTATTGTTCCTGACACATGCAACAGCTGCAAAGATAATTTTTATGTTCGTTATATTTACTATGTTACTGGGAGAATTAGAAGCCTCTGAAGTACATCTTAAAAGATTTTATTACTCTATAAAAGACTGTGTCACTTTAAACTCCATTAGTCGGGCTCTTTGGATTAGTAATGACATTTTTAGGAAGAGGTACTAGAAGTGGAGTTTAGAATTCTCTCTTTAGACCTTCACAGGCCGTGGTATATGTTAGTTCATTTTCTGAGAAAATGGTTTATATTTAAAGGTCAAAGAAGTTACTGGACAGGAACAGAGTGAGGTGTGTTTTAATTCTTCTTTTCAGACCAACATAATTCATGTCTTCTACTTATGAGTTTCCTGTAATTTTAAATGTTAAAAACATGGTTTGAGTCAGGAGTAGATCAAGCCTCTTACTTTATAGCAATCAGCCTATCCTATCTCTGAAGTATGACAGGAGCTGGAGTTAGAGCCTAAGCACTTATATTTTCTTCCTTTAAGGACCTTAGCTGTTGGATAGTGAACAAAAATATACATGGAGTAGTTAAAAGTGAAAACAATACTTTTGACTGAAAAGAAAAATCACTACTCATATAAATTCCATACTCAAGCAAGAAGTCAGAGAAGGTCACCTGATGAAAGTCTTAAGAGATCTTAAGGTCCTAAATTATTTGAGGACATTTTCCCCACTTTGTCAAATTGTTTTTTTATAAACCCACTTTCCAAAATAGAAATGTTGCCCATAATAGAAATTCCCACTTGGGAGAGTGGAATATTTTGATAGATTACAGCTCCATTCTTGTAGTGATTCTCTTTGTATGTATCACAGTAGTTAGCATACATCTAACAATCTGATGGTCAGTTCTGAGTCAACTCTGGTAGATTATGGTCTCCAGTCATGTTAGCTTTCTGCCACTGGGACAAAATACCTGAAACAATAAATGTATAAGGAGGAAAGATTTATGTGGCTCATGCTTCCAGAGTCTTCACCCTATTGTTACTCTTACCTTTGATCCTATGATGAAGCAATAAATTGTGGTGGTAAGCTCACAATGGAGGAAACTGCTCACTTCCCAGTCTGGAAGCTTAGAGATGGAAGGGGTGAGATCCCAGCATCCTTTTCCAGGAAACATCCCCAATGGACAGATATCTGCCAACTAGGTAGTTTCTACCTCCAAAATGTTCTAGCATCTCCCAATATTGCCACAGGCTAGTTACCAATCCTTAGTAAATGAGCCTCTGGGGAACATTTAAAATGTAAACCATAATGCCAGTTATTCAACTGAACACTAATCTAATTGATGTTTTAGAGTATTTCACAGATTTGATTAATATTTATAGTAAGTTGACATTCACTAAGTCTGGACCTCATTCATCTGGATGGACCTGATGCCATAAATTGAAAATCCTTAAAACAGAACTGATGTTTTAATGAAAAGGATTAAATTCTACCTACAGCCCAAAGCTTCAGTTACTGCCTGAGTTTGAACTTGAACTTTTTCATGGTACTCCCAGTGGGTTTTAGACTTGCCTAACTAGTCATGATGTAAGAAGCTCCTTGAACTAAATCTCCTTTATTCTCTTTGTATAGCTTTATCTCACATATACATCTGCTTAACTGTCTTATCTAATTACCGATTTTCATACAAAATTTGGGTCAAGATCTTAAAGAACAATTTTCTGAGTTGGTTTGATTTTCAGGAATTGATTCTCAAAAATGATTATACTTTGTGGCACTTGTGATTCCATTTCCATTAGTGAAGTCATCTCTGGCAGTACATGGCTTAATGTGGCAATAGAGACACAAAATACCAATAGATTTTTTTTTTTCTGGTATTGAAGATTGAACCCAGGCTGTTTGAACTGAGCTATATCCTCTGATTTTTTTTTTAACAAGATCTCACTACGTCTGTAAGTTTCTCAGGTTGGATTCAAACTTGTGCCTCAGCTTCCCAGAGTGCTGGGATTGTAGGTGTGCACCACAAGCTTGGCTGGATATTCTTAATGAAATAATTATAAGAATCAAGGTTCTAGGTGACAAGGTTTCACACTATAGAAAATTTTATTTAGACTAAGTACTGTAGAAATGACTGATTGCTTCTAAATGTTTTGGAGAAAGATAAAAAAATAAAGAGCACCGGGCTTCAAATTCTTAGTACAAACTGTGAATAGATAACCTGGAAGCATTTGCACCCTATATCCTAAACAGATCTTTATTTCCTGTTGCTGCAGGGCTGAGATATCTGAAAACAAAACCTAGAGTCATGTCTTGTGAGGGGTTGAATTATAACATATGTTGAATCTTGCAAGGTATAAAAAATTGAGGACATTTATTGGAAAGGAATCAAATCAAATCCTAGTTTTATTGGAATCCTAGTTTTCATGAGAGAACCTCATGAAAAGAGACAAGTCAAAGCCCTAAATTATTCGGTCTTGTTGACAAGTAGACATGTCTCTCCTACCCTTGTCTGAGATGGCTAGCCCTTCTTAACCTGGTGGATGTCTTACAGCCTCAACTTGTAAGTTTAAGGCACTGCTAATCCTACTGCCACTTCTTTGCACAAATAACTATAACATGAATCCTAGCAGCCCGCACCCCAAAAAATGAGATATCAACTGTGCTGTACCCTAAAAGGGCCACAAGTATTTCCAATCTATAATGAGAGAAACCTGGAGAATATAAGTGGCAATAGATGTGAAGGATCTGGTTTGTTGATGGGGAGGTATAAAACTGAATAAGACTAGATTTATTGATATAGATACACTTTTCAGAGATTCTGGATCAGGGTTTCAGTTTGATGGTTAAGAGTGTATGTTAACTATTTGGTTGATTGAATTAAATATGGCTATAAAAGTATTCTCTGGTATATGCCATAACTGTCTTGGCTTACTATAAAGAAAGGTAGCCAAAGGCTTAGGGAGATTAAAATCTTAGTGTGTATTTAATCATATTAATATCTACTCACCCAAATTGAAAGTGTCCAGAATATACATTTTTATCATGATTTTGAGAAACGAATGCAGAAAGTGTAAGTATTATTGAATAATTCTATGGCCATTTTTCTCATATCAGAAATTAAAATAAATCTATTGCCAATGGAACTGACATCTCTGAATGTGATCAGTGCAGATACTTGAGCCTAAGCCATTGACTTTGAAGTGACATTAATTTGAGGACATCCAAAGAGTAACTGGAGTCCACTAGTTAAACAAGTCATAGTAAATGTATATGGAGTTTAGTTGGTTGTATGAGTCAAAACTTTCTTTTTTTTTTTTTTTTTTTTTTTTTTTTTGGTACTGGGGATTGAACTCGGGTCCTTGCACTTGCAAGGCAGGCCACTGAATCACTGAGCTAAATCCCCAGCCCCTGAGTCAAAACTTTCTAGAAAATGAAAACAATAAGTTGGATGGAAAGACAGACCACACACACACACACACAAACACACACACACACACACACACACACACACGTGTTGGAAGCTAAATACTTAAGTATTGATCACTAAGTTACTATGTGAATTGAAGTGCCCTTGCTCAAGCAAGAATTGACTGACCTATTGAGCCATAACACATAGTTTTTCGGTAAGTCTCTCTAATTTCTCATTCTTTATGGCTGAGTATAGCTAAATGGATGCACAATGAGGTGATACTCTTAAATGAAATAAATGAGTCAGACATGTATAAATATCAAATAGTTTCTCTGGTATGAGAAACTGAAAGTATAAATAAATATCAAGAGGCATAACAGATATCATGAAATAGGAAGAAAAGATCCAAAGGGGAAGGGGAAGTGAGAGGGCTTGGGGAAAAGAAAGAAGGGAATGGAATTAATATACAAAAATAAAATAAAATGAAAACGAAATCTTTGTAAATAGGAAGGATGGAGGGGTTGATGGGAGGGCAGGGAAATGGAGAAAAAATAAGAACCAAGATAGATTATGTAAAGGTACAAATTTCCAAAATGATGTATATCATTATATTGTACACCTAAAAAGTACCAATAAATAAATTAAAAAAACAGTTTTGAGCACACACAACAGTATACCATA
Organism: Fukomys damarensis; assembly: GCF_012274545.1. Lineage (NCBI taxonomy): Eukaryota > Metazoa > Chordata > Mammalia > Rodentia > Bathyergidae > Fukomys > Fukomys damarensis. Next base: position 47,344,659 of record NW_022900928.1, read on the forward strand.
TGAAATAGAAGTAGTGTAAGGAAACTTAGGCCTGAAAACACAAATAGCCTACATAGAGAAATTATATAAAAGGACATAAATATCTGTAGCCCCTACAGCCTGCTTCATTACCTATCCTCCCTCAGCCTATACCTATGGCCATATGGGGACATAATACACAAGAGCCATATGAAAATGTAATTTGACTGCAGAACTGGGACATATCTAGAGGTGACTGGTTAACGGAAATCCTTGCAATTGGTAGAATTTTGAGCAGCCGTATTAAAATTTATTTAGATTGCAAAGAGGACTGGCTAGAGATAGAAGAATGAATCAATGGAGTCTGGCTAATGGTTTCTGAATGATCAGAAACTTGGATAATTAAGTACAGAAGATGACTCCTTCTGTGTATACCAGTGATCCTCCTTCCTGAGCTAGGCTTGCCATGATCAGTGGGCTCATGAACAAATAGTTCATGGTGTCAGGGATGAAGGTTATACTGAGCTTCAACAAAGTAGACTTTTATTTTCCAAGAAATACCTTTCCGTTACTGAGTGCCTTTCTTTCAGTAGGAGAGACATTGAATCCCCAAAACAGGGCAGTTCCTTGGATTGATTAACCAGCTATCTCATGACAAACTGAGTTTATTGGGCTGCTTCCATCATGGAAGGGGAAGTGCTCTGTACTAGTTGGTATAGGTATTTACCTTGAGGACTGATTTTATTCATCTTCAAATAATACTTCTGCCAAAGCTTCTATCTGCAGACATATAGATGTAGTAATTCTTGACAGTGTAAGAGCATTGCTACCAATAAAGAAGCTAATGTGTCTTAAAATAAATTGCAAAAATAGCCCTCATTCATAAAATTCATATGTCTTATTAGGTTTCAAAATAGCTGGCTTGACTGAATGAGGAATGGCTTTTCAAAGACACAGTTAGAGCACTAGTTAGGTAACAATGCCTTCCTTGCAGGTTTAGGGAAGTGTTTTACAAATATTCTCTTTGTGTGCATCAACCATATGCTATTACTTTTTGATAGCCAGAATTCACAGATCCAGGAACTTTAATTCATGTGGGAGTAGTATTTCTCATCACCAAAAATGATCCACTAGCAATATTTAGCTTCTTACCCTCATTATGCTTTATTCTTCTTGTGTAGATGTCTTCCAAAAAGAGTACTTCTACAAAGGACCCGGCACTTATTCCATTAAACTACAAGTTAGAGCCACCGTAGGTTACTTTGAGCATTCATTCTTTTGAGTGAAGAGATTAAGAGTATAGTTACTATAACAGCTGGGGTAATGGAACTTTATTACTAAATGAGCATTTGGCTGTTGCCATATAATGGGGTCAGAAAATATGTGTGGAAAACAAGAGATCCCTTGAAGTGCCTCCTAGTACTCTCATGTCCTGTGATCATTAAAGTCAATGGAAAACTAACTATGAAACTCAATGGTTACAAGGATGCTAATGGCACAGACCTTTCAAGAATTAATGTTTTATTAAATGAACCAGATAAATAATGATAACCAGCTATGTGACTACTTGGGCTATCATGACAATATAATTGAATGACTATAATAACATAAATTTATTTTATCACTGTTCTTATGGCTGACAGTATGAGGTTGAGGAACAGCAAGTTTGCTTTCTCTCAGTCTTCTTTCTTGACTTGCAAATAAATACTTCTGGTTGTGTTCTCACGTAGTACTTCTTTTGTGCACATCCATTCTGGTAACTCTTCTTATAAATACATGAATCCTATTAAAATTTGTGGCAAGAGGGTCAAAGAAGCATCAGAGTGCAATAGTGTGTGAATCCATCTGATCCAGAAAGCTCTCAAATTATAGAATGAATTTTCTCATTTATAAATTCAGAATTAAATATCTCCTTAATTTGTAAGTTAGGAACAAAGAATTAAACCTTTATTTACAGATATGTATGTGTATGGTCCTGATACTGTCATGCAGGGAAACACTTGTAATTAAATTAAATAATCTATTTTATGGCCCTACTTCCTTTGCTTATTCTCTACTTGCCAAACTAATGACAAGTCTATTCATGGCCAAGTTTTTCATCTCCATTTCATTTCTATTCTACCCACACTAAGAATGTATCCAAGTCTTCAATATTAACATATATATCAGTCTTAAAATGAAAATATTCTTACATTATTATATACCCAAGTAAAGAAAAAAATTCTGATTCTAATTCAACTTACCAAATATCTCATACATATGCTATTTTGTACTATCTTGACTTCATAGCAGTGATTGCTTCACCCAGGGATGGAAGGAAAGTTCTTTTATCCATAATAGATGGCATAAATCATAATTCTCTACTTCACAAGACACAAAATAAATTTTGATTTTGTGATGTGTTTTACAGTATATTATATGTTTAAAAAAACACTCAAATATCTTTTGTGATTTTATTCCTATGGAAATAAGCCACCTAGTTTAATAAAAAAATAGATTATTTTTTCATGGTGCATTGTGTCTTGGTGGCTTAACATTAATTTTTCTATGATCAAATGGAACCATTTGACCCAGACATCCCTCCACTGGGTACCTTTCCAAAAGAATTAAAAGAATAATATCACAGTGGTATATGTCCACCTACATTTATAGCTAAAACTTAGAAACAGCCCATTTGCCCATCAGTTGGAAACTGGATGAAGAAGATGTGGTTTTTCTTTAAAATGGAATACTACTCAGCCATAAAGAATGATAAATTAGATTCATTCATAGGAAAATGGATATATGTTTAGTATATACTCCTCAGTGAAATAAATAAGTCACACATGTGTAAATACTGAATAGTTTCTCTGGTGTGAAAAACTATAATACTACATGAGATCCTAATGAGATAATTGACTATGTGAAATAGGAAGAAAAGGGCTAAAGGTGTAGGGAAAGTGGGAAGGGTAGGGGAGAGTTAACAAGGGAAAAGAAAAAAAATGTAAGAAAATGAAAAAGTGGAAATAAAATATTTGTAAATGGGGAGGGGAGGAGGGGTTGAAGGAAGGCCAGAGACAAGGGGAAAAAATGAGAACCAAGACCTGTCATGTAAAGGTACAAGATCCCAATAATGAAAGTAACAGTACTGTATACCTAAAATGTACTAAACAACTGAATTAAATTTTTTTCTCTGATCCAAGCATAATTATCTGAATACCATATTTATGTGTTTCAGAGTCAGAGTATATGTTTGGAGTAAAAGAAGTACGTGAAAGAAACATACAGAAGTTTATTTAGACAAGTTTTCATGTTATTTAAGGTTGTAAAGTTCTAGTCTTCTTTTACTGACCATTTTAAATACTTTTTGTTGGCTGAATATATTTAAGATTGGAAAATATATGAAGAACTAATAAAATCTTCTTCACCTAAAATATGTTTCAATTCTGGAATCAGAAAAATAAAAAATTTTGGTAGAATATTTTTACCTAAAAGACTCCTTGAATCCTACTATTTGGAAGGTAGCCAGAAAAATACAACAAATTCCACAAAAACCATTGACTTAAAATTTATGTTCTAGGACTGTAAGTAATCATTGAAATACTTTCACTTTGGTAGTTTAAAATAATCCTAAATGACATTTTGCAGATTGCTTTTCTAAAAAAAAAAAAAAATCCTGTCATTGTTAGGAGACAAAGTAAAGAGCAGTACTTTTTTAAAGGACAAAAGTCCTCTGGAAAAATGGGCAGATTTCCTCTGAATTGAGCTAAATTATTTCTGCACCATAGAAACCACAACCCATCCTCAATGTTTATCAACAAGCAGTATTGTGAAGACCAAGGCAACTTATAAAAGATAAAATAGGTAACTTTAGGCTATAGTGATAAGCAGCATTCTAATACGATCTGAAGTATTCCTGTCAAGTGTGTGTGTGTGTGTGTGTGTGTGTGTGTGTGTGTGTGTTGTGTGTCCTGTGCAATCCGCCCTCTTGAATGTAGACTGTAACTATGTTATGGCATATGATTTTCTATCATGATAGACATGAGTGTATTAATCTGTTGGATTTGAAGCAGTAAGCTATCTTAGTGTGAAAGGGCTTCATGGAGAGACCTAAGTTTGGTCTCCAGGATCTGAGAGAGACTGACAGGCTGCACAAGAATGAGACCTCAATTCTCCAACCATAAGGAACTGAATCCTGGAATAAGCTAGGTTAGCTCTGAAGAGAGATATGAGTCCAAATTAAGGTGGCACCTTGGCTGGTACCTCCATTTTTAGCTTGGTTAGGTCTTAAGCAGTAAACCCAGTCAGTACTTGACTTGTGACCCACACAAACCATCAGATCATAAATACTTATTTTTGAAGCTGCAAAATGTGTGATAATATTTTATACATTAATAGAAAACTAATATAAGTAATTGTCATAAATTCTGCCCATAGATCCCGGGGCTTACACTATACTTCAGAAACAGTGTCTGTAGATTTTTATCAATAAAACCATTCAATAGTTTTACAAAAAAAATGTATGCCAACTTCTCTTCATGGACATTTAATAAAATAATGCTTGTTACCTTAGGGAATCTTGATGTCTATCTAGCCTCTGACTTCATGATTCTAACCTTTTTGATGAGTGTACAGAATTTGTACTTGGAGAAATTTCCATATATTTAAATTAATTTAATATTTACCAGGTCAATTTAAATAAAAGTGATATCAGAATAGAATGTGAATTTAAATGTGTCTATCTGTATTTAGAATATCTTGAACATTGCCTAATCTCATGGGATTGTTCATTATACATTAAGAGAATATATCATATTTGTTGGCGAGAAAACCCTAAAGGAGGTATTTACTGAATATAAGGTACTAAATATATATTTCTTATGTTATAATTCAATGACTAGAGAAATTATGGTGTGTAGAACTAGTTTAAAGAGTTGAAATGAACCTTTAATTACTTTACAAACACTGAAACACAATACCAGATACACACAATTATAAGGAGGAAAGTTTATTTTGGCTTACAGTTTGTAGAGTTTTCAGACTGTAATCCACTGTCTCCAATGTAGGGCAGCATAGCGGAAGGGCATGGCAGAGGAAAAACAGTTCATGAAATGGCAGAAAGGAAGCAGAGAGAGGGATCAAGGAGGAGTGAGGGAGATATATGCTTCCAGGCCATTGCCACAGTAACCCAACTCTGCCAGCCAGGCATCACCTTCCAAATCACATTTGCTATAAATCCATCAGTGGTCTAATCTACTGATAAGTATTATCCCCTCATAATCACCTCCCAAATACCCCACCTATGAGCACATAAAACTTTCAAGGGAAATCTAGATATAAACCATAACAATGTGAAATTGCTGTTTTTCAATAGAATACACTGAGTTCATTCTTAGTCTTTACGAATGCCAACACAAAAAAAATGAAGCACCATTTTGAGAGTGGCATTGGCAAGGCCATTTTCAAGGCAGAACTATATATAATCAGATCAGCATATTTTGAGATATTTTTGTGATAACCTCCCATAATGATGACAATGGAAGCTCACTGACAGTCTTTGCACATATCATTGTCAAGGTACAGGAGATTTGAAATAAATGCGTGTCTATTTTTAAATAAAACAAAAATAAAAAGTGGAAATTTTGTGAGCAAAGAAAATTTTTGCACAGATTATTACAAAAGAGAGAAGAAGCAAAAGCAATGGGGGGAAAAAGCCAGTAGGAGGCAATATCAATGTTTTGGAAAAGATAAGTCAAATTTTATATGAAATCTGTGTCTGCTAGAGACAAAAATACCAGGACACAAGAGTTGGTTTGTAAAATTGGAAGAGTTTTTTTTTCTGTTCTTCTCCTTAAAAAAATCATCATAGATGCAGATAGCTTAAATATATCTACCAGAATATTGCCACAGCCTCAAGAAGATAGGAAGAAGTTCACAAATGTAATTTATACAACCAGTCTAACTTGAGAATTGGAATAAGAAAGTGACCTTATAAATAAGAAAGAATAAGGAAAGCTTTCTGAATTTCATGACCCTCCCTTGAATAAATATTCCAAATGATGAGGATTCTGCTGGGTCTCTGACTAAGCCCAGTGTCTAGTCAGGTATTAAGGAGTTCACACTTAACACATCATCAAACTGTGCAAGAAAAAAAAGCCTGATTATTTCATTATTCTTCCAAATTACACCTTGTACCTAGTTCTTATGCTTAGAGTACTTTTGTTGACTTCTGGATTAGAAATTTCCAAGAAATAACAGCACGTATTGTGCTGATATTGATTCTCAAGATGAATTGAGAGATGATTGCAAAAGAGCAAAATTTCCAAAGAATGATTATAGAATTGATTATAGAATCAGAAATTTGTAATCTATAATCTAATATATATGATATAATATATACATATAACATTATATATAATATATATGATATGTTATATATAATATATATAATCAGATTATAGAATCTGAAAATGATCCCTTTGAAGTTGAAAGGGAAGATCCCAAAATGATGAATGTAACTGTACTGTATACCTAAATTGTACCAATAAACTCAATGAGAGAAAAAAATAAGAAAGAAAGGGGTGATCTCAAGTTAGATCATCAAAACTTATTCTTTAACAGGTTTAGTTGTAAAAGAGTAATATCTTGAGCATCGGTAAGTGTGCACAGGTCCCAGGGAGCAGCAGTGTTGATAGACCAGCGCAGCTGAAGGCAGATCCCAGCCAGGGATCTGCCCCAGGCCCAGAGGCTCTGGCAAGACCACCCAGCCTAGGCCTGCCCAGAAAAGAGCTGCAGGGGTACAAAAGCTTCAGTCAGAGGCCCACCCCATAACATTCATGAGTGTGTGAAGATTCTAGGGAGCAGTGGCATGATGCAGACAAGTGCAGCAGCAGGCAGATCCCAGCCAGAAATCTGCCCTGATCCCAAAGGCTGGGGAAAACTTGCTCAGCCAAGGCACGCCCAGGAGAGAGCTGCACAGGTGCACAAGCTTCAGTCAGAGACCCACACCATAGCTTCCATGGTTTCAACCCAGGAATTGGTGTACTGGTGATCAGGAGAGAAAAGAAGTCTTGGTGACGTGGTGAGAATTGAAGACCACTGGGTGAGCAAAAAATTATATCAATAAAGGCATAGCAGGTAGCATCTGTTGAAACAAGAAAACACAGAAACAAGTCCCAAGACCAGACTTCCAGATCACCTAAGACAACCCCAAAGAAGTGAGGTGAAACAATCTGATAACAACCACCTGGACTTGCTGAACTTTCCAGCAAAGAGGATCTGGAAAGAAATGAAATCAGAAATAATATCTCAGATAACATAAGAGATTGTGCCCATAATGCAAGACCTAAATAATAAATCTAGAGCAGACACAGATTAAAAAACAGAGGAGGTGAGGAACATAATGTAATCCCAACATAGGAAACAAATGGAATCTATAAAACAGATGCAAACAGATTTCCAGGAGATTAAAAACTCCATTGAAAGTTTACACAGTGGAATGAGCCAATGTGAGTACAGCATTTCAGACATAGAAGATGGGTTTGCAATGAGTGACCAGGAAAAAAAAATTCTCTTAAAAATAGTAAGGGACCATGAGAAATCAACCCAGCAGCTGCTAGATGATTCAAAGAAAAATAACATAAGACTGAATGGAGACACTGAAGAAACAGTTGGAGAGAGTACAGATGACATAAAAAAAAACCCAAACACTGTTCACTGAAGTAATGGCAGAAACCTTCCCAAATGGGGGGAAAAAACTGAGGTACAGATAAATGAGGCTTATAGGACTCCAACTAGCCATGATAAAAGAATATATACATAGGCATATAATAGTTCAGATTCCAAAAACCCAACAGAAGAACAGTATTCTACAAGCACTTAGAGAAAATAAACAAATCATGTACAAAGGAAAGCACATCAGAATCACAGCAGACTTCTTAACACAGTCCTGCAAGGCAAGAAGAGCATGGAATGACAATTTCAAGCCCCAAAGGAAAACAACCTCCAACCCAGATTGAAGTACCCCACAAAATTATCTTTCAAAATTGATGGAGAAATAAGATAGTTTCATGAAAAAAAGCACCTGAGGAACCTCATGAATACCAAACCAACACTCCAAAAAATTTTAAGCAATATCTTAGTAAAAAGAAAAAATGAGCATCACAATCCAAGGAAGCTCAGCAGAATGAATCCATCAGGCATGAAAATAAATTAAATACAAAAGGTGAGATTACATCAAAATTAAAAAGTCATGACAAGGATAAGTCAATACATTTCAGTTATAACCATCAATGTTAATAGTCTCAGTTCACCAATCAAAATAAATAGACTGGCAGAACGGGTCAGAAAATAAGATCCAACAATGTGCTGCATTGAAAAAGCACACTTAATTCAAAAAGAATCTCATGGACTGAAAGTTAAAGGGTGGGAAACAATATTCTATGTAACAGGAACCCCCCCAAAAAATCAGGAGTAGCTATCCTCTTTGCAGATTAAGTGGACTTCAAACCAACGCTGACTAAGAGAGACGAAGAAGGACATTACATCCTTGTAAAGGGAACAATCCGAGAGGAAGAGATGACATATAAATATATATGCACCATACACAAGTGCACCCAACTGTACAAAACAAATACTAAAAAACATGAAAAATCATATAAACACCAATACAATAGTAGTGGGAGACCTAAATACTACACTGTCACAAATACATCAACCAGACAAAAAGTAAACAATGAAATAATAGAACTCAGTCAAACTCTTGAACAAATGAACAGATGCTTACAGAGTGTTCCACCTCATAAAATAAGAATACGCATTCTTTTCAGCTGCATATGGATCATTCTTCAAAACAGAACACATACTCACACATAGAACATGTCTCAGTAAGTACAAAGGAGGTGAAGTTATCCCCTGTATATTATCAGACCATAGTGCATGAAATTGGAGAACAATAGCAAAAGAAATTGCAAGAATTTCATAAACAAAACACATGGAAATTGAACAACACACTTCTGAATAACCATGGGGTCACAGAGGAATTTAAAAAAGACAACAAACAATTCTTACAATTAATTGAAAAGGACAATACAACATATCAGAATCTATGGGACACAATGAAAGCAGTCTTATGAGGGAAATTCATAACACTGAATACTCATATTAGGAAAACAGAATAAGCTCATTTACACAACTTGATGCTAAAACTCAAGATTCTAGAAAGAATAGAACAGGTCAAACCAAAAGCTCACTCGAGGGAGGAAATTATGAAGATCAGGGCAAAAATTAAAGCTATGGAGACTAGAGAACAATATCAAGAATCAACGAAGACAAGAGTTAATTCTTTGAAAGGATAAACAAAATTGACAAAACCTTATCCACCCTTATTGAAAAAGGAAATAAAAGGCCCAAAATCACTCGATTAGGAATGAAAAGGGTGAAATTACATAGGACCCAGCAGAAATCCAGAGGATCATCAGTACCTCTTTTGAGAACCTATATGCCAGTAAGATAGAAAATACAGAAGAAATGGACTTATTCCTAGATTTGTATGAATTACCAAAGTTGAACAAAGATAACCTAAAGTTCTGAACAGCCCAATTTCAATCAATCAATGAAATTGAAAACATAACAAAAAACTTAACAACTAAGAAAAGTCTGGAATCTGATGGTTTAACTGCTGAATTTACAAGATATTTAGAGAGGAATTACTGCCACTCCTGTTTAAACTCTTCAATGAAATTGAAAGTAAAGCAATACACCCAAATTCATTCCTAGAAAGACTCAACCAAAAACAGAATTATAGGCCAATCTCACTAATGAGCATAGATGCAAAAATCCTTAATAAGATACCATAAATAGAATGCAGTGGATCATTAAGATCATACACCCTGACCAAGTGGGATTCATCCCAGGGATGCAGGGGTGGTTCAACATATGCAAATCAATAAATGTAATACACTATATTAATAGAGCCAATGACAAAAAACATATGATCATCTCAATAGAAGCAGAGAGAGTATTTGACAAAATCCAACATATGTTATATTAAATACTCCAAAAATTTGGACTACATGATCTCTACCTCAATTTGATAAAAGCCATCTATACAAAATCAACAGCCAATACCATGCTAAATGTTCAAAAACTGAAATCCTTTACACTAAAATCAGAAACAAGACAAGAATATCCACCTATCATCACTCCTGTTCAATATAGTTCTGGAAACATTAGCCACAGCAATTAGACAAGAGAAAGAAATAAAAGGAAGAAAGATAAGAAATGAAGAAGTCAATTATCATTATTTGCAGGTGACCTAATACTCTATTTAGAAGACCCCAAGAACTCCATCAAAAGTCTTCTAGACTTAATAACAAAATTCTGTAAAGTAGCTGGATACATGTTCAACACAGAAAAATAATTAGCTTTTCTGTATATGAAAAACAGACTCACCGAGAGAGAAGTGGAACAAACAATCCCTTTCACAATAGCATCCAAAAATATTAAAATATTTAGGAATAAACCTACCAAAAGAAATCAAAACCTCTACTCTGAAAAGTATAGCACTCTGAAAAAAAGAGATTGAGTAGGATATCAGAAAATGGAAAGATATTCTTTACTCCTGGGTAGGAAGAATAAACATAGTGAAAATGGCCATAATTCCAAAACTGCTATATAGATTCAATGCAATCCCAATTGAAATCTCAATAGTATATTTCACATACCTTGAGAAAACAATCCAGAGAATCATTTGGAACAAGAAGAGTCCTAGTATAGCAAAAGCAATTTTAGACAATAAAAACAAGATAGGGGGTATCACAATCCCTGACTTGAAACTATTCTACAAAGCACCTATTAAAACAACAACAACAACAACAACAGCAGCAACAACACGGCATGGTATTGGCAAAGAAACAGGCCTGAGGACCAGTGCAAAAGATTAGAGGATGCAGAAACAATTATAGACACACTCTGCAACCTCATCTTTGACTAAGGAGCTAAACACCCTCACTGGAGAAATGATAGCCTCTTTAATAAATGGAGCGGAAAAAAAATGGGTTTGAACTTGCCAAGGATTAAAAATATACCTATATCTCTCACCATGCACTAAACAAAAATTGAAGTTGATTAAAGATCTAAATATTAAAAAAGAAGCACTAAACTAGCTGGAAAAGAGGTTAGGTAGAACCCTCAAAGACATTGGTGTAGATTTTAAGAAGAAAACCTGAGTTGCCTCTGAACTAGCATAAACAATCAACAAGTGGGATCTTTTCTTATTAAAAATCTTCTGCACAGTAAGAGAAACAACCAATAGTGTGAAGAGAATGTGGGAAAAACTTTCTACCAGCTTTTCCTCAGATAAAGATCTTCTATCTAGTGTATATAAAGAATTTAAAAAATCATACCTCCCAAATTTAAAGACCCAGTCCAAAAATGGGCATCTGAAATAAACAGACATTTGTCAAAGTAGAAATAGTGAATAAACATATGAAAAATGTTCAATATCACTGGTCACTGGAGAGATGCTAATGAAAACAATGCCAAGGTTCTACCTCACCACAGAAAGAATAGCTGCTACCATGAAATCAACCAATGACAAATGCTTATGGGGCTGTGGGGAAAGAGCAACACTTCACAAATACTGGTGGGAGTGTAGAAAGGTGCAACCACTATGGAAATCAATATGGAGATACATCAAAGAACTAGGATTGGAGGTCCCATTTGTCCCTGCAATCCCCCTGCTGGATATCTTCCCAAGAGAATTAAAAGAATAATACCAGAGTGATATATGTACACCCCTGTGCATAGCAGCATAATTCATGATAGCTAAAACTTGGAAGGAAAATCATACACTGCTGAGCCACACAGGGAGCAAGTGGCTCCTCCTCCTCCACATCCAGTGCCCTGGGCCTACATCCCAGCAGACTGGTGAGAACTGCCCACCACCTGTCTGTTCAGGCACCTCTGCAACATCCCCACCTAACCCCACTCTTGGGCCTCATGGCTGTGCCGGTACCTGGATCCACACTGCAGAGACAGGTGGTCATAAAAGCTATATTACTCAGCTCCAGAAGTTACAGCAGAAGTGAACAATGGCAGTAAAGAAGCATCAGACCTCCGTAGCTAGTAGGAGGTCAGGAAGCCCAACTTGGGCCTTGCAAGTGGAATTCAACCTGAATCTCAGGAGCCTGCCATCAGCTAGCTGAGACTAATTGCCTTAGTTCTGCACATTGCCACTCACATTGTCTATTGTGACAGCAGAGATATACCCTGAAGGAGTCTCTTTAATTTTTTTCTTTCTTTTCCTGTTATTTTTATTATTATTATTATTTTTACTAGAAAGGAGAATTTTATTTGCTCAAGCTAAATCTGTAAAGGTTGAAACCCCACAAAGAATGGCTGCTATCAAGAAATCACACAATAACAAATGTTGGCAGGGTTGTGGGGAGAAAGGAACCCTTCTCCATTGTTGGTGGGAGTGCAGACTGGTGCAACCACTATGGAAATCAATATGGATACACCTCAAAGAATTAGGACTAGAGGTACTATTTTACCCAGCTATCCCTCTGCTGAGTATCTTTCCAAAAGAATTAAAAGTATTATACCATAGTGATATATGCACACCCATGTTTATAGTGGCAGTGTGTAATAGCTAAAATTTGAGACAGCTCAAATTCCCATCAGTTGGAGACTGGATAAAGGAGATGTGGTTTTTCTATAAAGTGGAGTACTTCTCAGCCATAAAGAATGAGATACTAGAGTCATTCATATTAAAATGAATGCATACTGAGGCCATACTCTTAAGTGATATAAATAAGACACGCATGTAAATACTGAATAGTTTCTCTGATGTCAAAAACTAAAAGTGTACATTGTATAACTGTATATAAATTGTATAACTGATAACATGAAATAGGAAGGAAGGGGCTAAAGGTGTAGGGGAAGTGGGAAGAGTAGGGGAAAGGAAATAAGGGACAAGAAAAATATGAGAAAAGGAAAAAATGGAAAGAAAGTCTTTGTAAATAGGGTAGGGTGAAAGGGGTGAAGGGAGGGCAGGGGTATGGGGAAAAAATGAGAACCAAGATCTGTCAGGCAAGGGTGCAAGATCCCAAGGATGAATGTAACTGTACTCTATACTTTAAAAGTACCAATAAACTCAAGAAAGTTAAAAAAAAAAAAACCTTGGAAGCAGCCCAATTGCCCATCAACTCAAAACTGGATAAAGAAAATGTGGTTTTTCTGTAGAATGGAGTACTACTCAGCCATAAAGAATGGGAAACTAGAGACATTTATAGCTAAATGGATGCACTTTGAGGCAGTACTGTTAAGTGAAATAAATAGGACATATATGTGTAAATACTGGATAGTTTCTCTACTTTGAGAAAATAAAAGTGTAAATGAGGACTAAAAGATATGATAGATCATTTGAAATAGGATAAAAAGGTGCAAAGTGGAAGGGGAAATGGGAGAGGTAGAGGGAAAGAAAGATGGGAATGGAGTTAACGTAAGAAAATGGAAATAGTCTTTTTAGGTAGGGAGAGGTGGAGGGGTTGAAGGGAGGTGAGGTGAACGGGAAAAGATTAAGAACCACTATAGATCATGTAAAGGTGAGAATTTCCAATGATAAATGCCACTACATTGTGTACCTGAAGTGTACCGATACAATTAATTAATTTTTAAAAAGTGAAATTTCTTACCATGCTAATGATCATAATACTAAAAGAAATGATTGTGAATAGATTCAATAAGTACAAAATAAAATCATTGTAATGGAAATTGAAAGGTAAAACCAGTAAAGAATTTCACAAATGCAAAAATCCATATACTAGAAAACCTATCAAAAATTAAGAAAGGCCTGGACCGGGGATTTAGCTCAGCGGTTCGGTGGCCTGCCTTGCAAGCGCAAGGAACCAAGTTCGATCCCCTTTACCAAAAAAAAAAAAAAAAAAAAAAAAAAAAAAAAAAGAAAGGCTTTCCATTGCTTTTGATTAATTTTCTGATCATCATACTAGAGTTTTTTTTTTAAGCCATACCTTTATCCCTCAGCCACGAAATAAAGCTGCTTAGTTGTAAATTTCTGACGCCAGTATCAGAGAAGATGCAAAAATCTAAAAAAGTGTAGCCCCGTGATATAAATCTACTGTATCTTTATGTGGTTCTCATTTTAGTACACTTTGCAGACTTAGCAGTGACCTGGAAGTTCCAAATAAAACAAAACATAATAACAACAACAAAACAACATGATGCTAGAAATCACCAGCTGTAGCAAGTATGACAGAATTTCTGGGAGCCTCAAGTCTTCCCATAACCTCTACCTATTGGTGTATTCAAAATCACATACTGCATTTTGGGGAGATGCGGGCTTCTCTTTTAGAAAGAGAACGATGTTGGTAAATAAACAAACAGAAAACAACATACAGCTGAATTTCCAGGCTTTTCAGGAAGTGTCTCTATGGAAAGGAATAAGTGAAAAAAATCATTGAGAGTGTAGCCTGTAATAATTTTAGTAAAGATCAGAATTCCTTAAAATGTGAAGATCCTAGTAAACCTGGCTGTATATACTAATCAAAGAAGTTGACTCCATGCCGTCATGAAAAGAATGTAACTATCCAAACCATGTTCAGCTTCAAGAAAGGAAATCCACTTCTGAAAGACACAGTCATGAGGTGATTTTTCTCTAGAATTTCAGAGTAGAAGCATAGAAATCCTATTTCCAACTGTTCTATAGCATCACAAAAATAGGAGAAACTTCAGAGAAAGAAGTCTAATTCAAGAGCCTCACATCACTAGAGAAATTGCAATGGTCTTGTCCAGGGAAGACACTCAACAAGGGTAAGTTGATTTTTTCACTTTCTGGTAGTGATCTATTAACTAGATGCTAAACACAAGTGGACTGAAGAGAAGCAGAGGTGTTTAGCTCCCTTAAAGCATGTCAGAAAGCAAAAGGGGCAGAAGATGGTGGTGCATAATGATCTAAAAATCTGGATAGGCATTCAGCGGACATGCCAAAACACATGACACTAATTAAGTCCTGCAGTATAAATGAAACAAAGGCACCATCCACTCAGGAGCAAAAGCAGTCAGATGAAGAACTACTGAGAGTCTGTGGGTAGCATTTGGGAACATGTTGGATAACATGATGAATTTGATTCTAAAGATGACAGCAGTGGGTTCAGATGAAACTTTAGATTGAGCCACAGGTGGACAAAAGTTCCTAGATTTATGATTATTCTTTGTCGCTGATGATAGATTCCAAAAGAAATTTTGATTTCTAGAATTTAATGATGAAGAACAGGAAAGGTAAATAAAAAGAAAATTGGTGAAATAGAAGAGCTTTCTTCAGGAAAAAATCCTAAATATTATGCAGAGTATTTTGTACATCAGTTATGACAAAGGATCAGTAGCTGATAAATTTAAAATATTACGCATTATGATTAAGGGTGCATGAACTTTTCACTTATGAAATGAAGTGATATGGTAAACAAAAATAAAGCAAAGAAAAACTAGATAAAACCAGGGTGCTAAGAATGTACCTGAGGTGTGTAAATCAGTGTATAACATTGCCATAGATTTGAAAGAAAGTCTATGTCCATACCAACCTGAATGCACCAAGATCTTGTCTGATCTTGGCAGTTAAGCAGGGTTGGGCCTGGTTAGTACTTGGATGGGAGATTTGAAAGAAATAGTGCAACTACAAAGGAAAATTTAAAAGGAAGAAGATACTCCCTGGATGGAGGATGAGTAGAGTGAAAACCCTAGGGAACCCACCACCCTGCAGCTCTGGTGAGTGAAGTGAAGCAGCCTATTGGGTTTGCGTACTCCTTTTTTGATTGTGACAGTAAGACGTAAGAAGAGAGACCTATATTGTTGAAACAGTGAGATTTTTCCAAAACAGCTTTTTGGAAGAGGAAATAGTTATTGAGGAAAAAGATCACAAAAAGGCCATCCCAGGAGACATTTCACTACCTGTGAAAGAGACCACAAGATTTTTCTTTTTCTCTAAGAATGATGAAAGACTTCATGGAGATTCTGACTTATCCTGGAGATCAGTAGGAAGTAATATTAGGAAGAATTCTTAGAAGGCCAGAATAAACAGCCTGCATATGGATTGTAAGAGGAAACATAAAGATGAAAAAAGAAAAATGAAATCAAAGTAATGAACATCAGATTTTGTTTTGATATTGACTATGAACAAGGCTCACTTAAAGAAATTAATGCAGAAAATAGTCTTCAATGACGAAGAAAATATTTTAGAGTGAAAGAAGATTAAAAAATCTACTTGGTGGAATAGCATTCATTTTTTCCTATGGAATTAACTTGAAGTTGTCTCTAAATACTTCAAAAATTAAATTAATTTTTTTAAAAATGAAAAAGAAGGCATTGGCAAGTTAAATGTTTCATAGAACATATACATAATACCAATGTGACAAGTATTATTTTCTTTTATTACACTACGAAATTAATCTACTGCACCCTCACTTTCCCTTCAGAAGTGAAAACAAATAGAGATGTAGTCACTGCAGTCAGACAATTGAAGATATAAATATTATTGATAATGACTGTTGGGCCATGTACATTAGAGATATTGCTAAAAATCTAGTTAATATTTGGTATGGGTCTATCCACACAGAGAGTAAGAGCCAGGTTTCTGCCCTGAAAGGTACCATCTTGTAGAAACAAAGCCATGTGTATTCTCTGCACTCTAGAGAAGTCTAGATGAGTACAAGAGTGGTGCCACATTTACTCACTGAAACATTCTGTATTCAATAAAAGTTACTGTTACAACTCTGAAGAGTTAGGGAGAGGTCAAGAAAATTACTAAGTGGAATTTCTTCATGGAAACCGGTGGACAAGAGGAAACGAAAGATATCTCTAGAACATAAAACAGAGTTCTTCAAACATATATCCTCATCTTTGTATCCCTGGCCTCTAGATATGTTCTATTGGCCAGGAGGAATTAAGGTTGTAGATGGAATTATGTTTGCGTGTCAACTGACACTTAGCTGGAAAGATTCTCTTGTTTTATTTTGGTTCTATCATCCCAGTATTCTTGAGAGAAAGAGAGAAGTAGGAGAGTTCTAGTCTGAGGAATAGAAGGTGAGAAGGCCCGGAATGTCTGTTGCTGACCTTGAGTATGGAAAGGGGATACTAACTAAGAAATGTGGGCAGCCACTAGAAGCTGAAAAGTCAAGAAAGTGAAGTTTCCTCTAGGGTCTTTATATGAGAATGCCTTAATGCTGAAGAGGATTTCTTGATTTTGGTCCAGTGAAGTCTATCTAAAGTCTCTGTCTTCCAGAACTATAATATAATAACAGGCTTTGCTTCGATCTATTTAGTAACAATTGTTTCTAACTGTTACAGCAGTGATATGAAGCTAATTTAGTATCCATTACGGTTCAGTTTAGTAACCGAAAGCACTTTCATATTTTTTAGTGGAAAGAAATTTAGTATAAGGTGTAGATGACTGCAAAATTGTTGGAAGGATAAGAAGCACAAGAGATGTCATTAAACTTGGTTTGAAATTCACATATGCCAATTCCAATCATTGTCAACAACCTGCTACTCAATATTTGTGAGGTTAGAGAGAAGACAATACTACTTGTGCGAAATTATATATATATACAAATTTGGAGTATCTCAATATTTGCAGATCATTGTCTAACATTACAATCTGAGCTTTGGTGAGGTTTAGCCTCCCTCCTTTCCTCCCTTCCTCTATCCATCTATCTATCTATCCATCCAAATTCAGTCAACACAATGTCATCAGTACAATAGACAAATACTCCGCTCTGTAGGATAATGAATTGATAAAGTGTATTACAGCCAGTATGTGCAGAGGACAAGCAGGTGAAAAGCAATATTTTCTGATCTGAAAGTAAACTGCATCTGCTCATTAAAATAGAGAATTAAAAAAATGTTTGCCCTTTGAAAACCGATTATCATTTTTCAGTAGAATGTATACAAACTGGGAGAAAGATATAAGGACAGGAACAACCACAACTGTATTTACAACCTGATGAAGTTTAAACTTGCTTATTTTCATTATCAGAGATCTATCTGCTATCTTTTTTGTTTTTTAGACAGGGTCTCACTATGTAATTGAGACTGACCTGAAACTCACTGTGTAGCCCAGGCTGGTCTTGAACTCATAGCAATCCTCTTGCCTCAGCCTCCGGAGTGCTGGGATTATAGGCATGCACTACCATGCCCAGTTTATCTCTTATCTTCTCAATAAAAATCTATCTATTTTTACTGAAATGGAGACTAGATAGAAATCAACCACTTGACATCCATTAAGACTCCTATTGGCACTAATAATTTTGGTTCTTCATGGATAAAATATTGAATTAGATTTTTTGCTTAGGTTCTGGGTCTTACTAGCAATATTGTGCTCATTGTACAAGTGAAATAAATTTCAATAGAAATTCTGTCGGATGCCAAGTATCTCTGCTCCAACTGTATAATCAAGAGTGATAGAAATAGGGCCAGGGATTTAGTTTAGTTGTTCCGCTGCCTGCCTTGCAAGCACAAGGACCCGAGTTCGAGCTCCGGCACCAAAAAAAAAAAAAAAAAGTGTCAGAAATAAAGTGAGCATGGTTTTACAGACCTGATGTAAAAGCTGAAGTCCAGACAAACTATCCCCTGCCCCATAAACACTCTTATTCTGTTTGGTGACCCTCAGTAACATAGAGCCCTCAAGTGTTATTGTTAGTTGGCAGGCACTGTGTATGTAGTCCTTGAAAGTCAAGGTTATTCTTTTTCCTTAATGTAAAATGAATGCCAGTCTTGCTAAGTAACCTTGAATCATTTTGGGGAGGCATAAAATAGGTATTTATTTAGTGTCTCCCTTTCCTAGGGTGATATAGATGGAGTTGGATGAAATTAGCACAGAAGAAAAGCATACATACTTCAACATTATTGCCTTCCTAAGGGATTGGATTTCTTCCATTATAGAAGGAATTTCAATATTTTTATTTAATTCAGAATGCCAGTGAACCCAAGTTTAACATAAACATACAATTTGTTTCTTCAAGCTGCCTGAGTCTTTTTTATTTCCTAACACTATTATAATACTGCTCCAGGTACTTGTGCAAATATCTATAAATTAATTTAATGTTTGTAATAACAACATAATTATTACCTTCATTTCCTAGATCAGCCACTTAGACAAGAGAACAGTAAGATAGAGGGGGTTAATACATATCTATTGCAGATCACCCAGAAATTCCCATTAAAATTCTAAGAGTGTCACTTTCCATCAGAGACCTGACTTCCGTATAAGTGATGCGGTAAGGCCTTGAATTCAGATTACTTTGCAATTCTGTAACTTCTTGAGTTGGTTTCTGTGTCTGACTTATCTTGATCAGTGGTGATCAGAGATAAAAGACTCTTTTAAAGAACTCAAAAACTGTTACACCTATTAGTGGGGCAAGTTTTAGAAGCAGAATAGGGGCCAGGAATTTAGCTCAGTGGTACTGTGCCTGCCTCACAAGCATAAGGTCCTGAGTTTGATCCCCAGTCCCCCCCCCCAAAAAAAAAAGAATAGAGAAAGAAGGTGGTACAGGTAGGTATTGAAGGCCTTGAACTATTTTTCTTCATGCAAACCAGGTTAATCACAATCAGCCAGCACACCACACAATCTCTGTGGCATTCCTGAATGCTATCCTGGTGTTCATTTGCAGTAGCCACTTGAACACTCAGTCCCACTCTGTGATAAGGACGTGCATGCTATGAGTGACCACACATCATGGGCCACTGCGATACACTTTCCTTTGATGATGAAGTAATCTCTACCTTCAAACCAGTTTACATGGTCAATCTTAGAAATCCATGTTAAAGGACTTTCCCTGGAACAACTTCCAGTACTTTATAATTTAGTAATTAAAATTTATCATGAGAAACAATAGCCACACTGTTTCAAGTACACAGTGACATATTGATTTTTAATTCAAGATTTAGAGATTTATTTATGTCTAAATGTAGGAATATTTTACCTAGATATTTTAACAGCATCAATTTTCAGTACGTGATTATAGATCTTCTGTTATTATCTCAGTATATGCATTATAAATTCCAACCACAGATAATTGACTCTGAATTTCCATTTTTTTTTTTTTTTGCTTACCTTGGATTTGTTTTATTTTCCTGGATATAAGATATGTGGATATGGGGAGGGAGTATACATAGTGAGTTATTTATTTTCCTCTTCCATTTGATCATGGCAGTTAAAGATGTGCCAGTTAAGGAGTCAGATATCCTTAGATTTGAATAACTGTTTTACTACATAGTAGTAATCACCTAGCTAGATGACATTACAAAAATAATTTAACCTTCCAGAGCCTTTAAAACCACTTATGGATAAGCTATTGATATTTATAAGTTTTCTAGGATGAATAAATAAGATATTTTAGTGTGGTTTGGCACAAAAAATGCTAGCAAAGAAGGTGAGGGACTATTTTTAAATTTTTTTCAGATGCATTTGAGCATACTGCTAAGTTTGTTTGGAATGTATAGTCCTTCACAGAGAAGAGGAGGATGAAGAAAGGCTCAGGAAAATGTTATCAGTGTTCCTGTTTCCCAATCCTATCTCACTATAATCATGAGAAACTTTTTCCATAGTAAAGCTTCTGGGAGGCACCACCCTCTGTGAGAAGGGGCATTTGATCATGGAGAAGAAACTGGACTGGTTTGTAAGTAATTGTAAAGGAAAAGCCTAGTCTGGTGAGTCTAAAACATAGCCTTAGCTCCTCATATCTCACAGAGACTTTTTTATGTTCCTGTGGAGCATCACAGATGCTCAGTAGAGTGATAAGTGCACTTTAGCTTGGGTTCAAGATGAGGAGGTTATCATGTACTTAAGTTTTCTGGTCAAAGGAATAAAAGTTGAAAAATTCATCATCTAGTAGCAGCTTATTTGCTAATTAGGCCTTGAAGCATCTATCTAAAAATACATTAAATAAGGGCCCAAAATATTGAGGACTGGCAGATTAAACTTTCTGCTTTGGAAAAGAGTGGAAACTCACCAGTAAGAACATCTAATCATCTTTGCCAGAACTGTCATCTGCCTGCCTTACTCTCTAGGAGAACTATTAAGATTCTCTCCTTAGGCATGAAGTGGTTATCTTGGGGTGCCTTGTATGTAGGGGAATTCATTTCAAAATTCAGAGCATTTACCCTAAATCTTAAATAAATGGAAAGAATAGTGTAAAATTAAGGTCATAAATGAGAAGTTTGAAATTGTCAAGTTTAAATTTATTTTTAAAATTATTACATAACAAGATAAAGGCTTGTGGAGACTGTAGGATCAATTGTAGAAAAGAAGCTGTTTCTCTGCACACCTTAGTTGTAGCATGCCCAAGCATGTGACTTTGATAAGATTTTTTTCATTGTTTATTGGTACTTCTTAGGAATACAGTACAGTTACATTCATCATTGGGATCTTGCAACTTTACATGATGTGTCTTGGTTCTTATTTTTCCCTATATCCCTGACCTCCCTACATCCCTTCTCCCGTTCCCTATTTACAAAGTCTTTGTTTCCATTTTTTCTTTTTCTCATATTTTTCTTGCCCTTTCTTTCCTTCCCCTCCCATCCCCATTTTCCCTACTCCTTTAGTCTTTTTCTTCCTATTTCATATTATCAATTATACAATTTGAACCTTGTTTATACTTTTAGTTATTCACACCATAGAAGCTATTTGGTATTTACATGTGTGTCCTATATATTTCATTTAAGAGTATGGCCTCAATATGAATCCATTTGGCTATAAATATCTCTGGTTTCTCATTCTTTATAGCTGAGTCATACTCCATTTTATAGAAAAAAAAACACACATTTTCTTTATCCAGTCTCCAGTTGATATGTAAGTGGGCTGTTTCCAAGTTTTAGCTATTATAAACTGTGCCACTATAAACATGGTGAGCATATATTGCTATAGTATGAAGCTTTTAATTCTTTTGGAAAGATACCCAACAGAGAGATAGCTGCAACAAATGGGACCTCTAATCCTAGATTTTTGAGGTATCTCCATATTGATTTCTACAGTGCATGCACCAGTCTGCACTCCCACCAACAATGGACAATGGTTACTTTCTCTCCACAACCCTGCCAGCATTTGTTATTGGTTAATTTTTTGATAGCAGCCATTCTTTCTGGAATGAGGTGGAATCTCAGTGTTGTTTTCATATGCATCTCTTGAATGACCACTGATGATGAACACTTTTTCATGTACTTATTTGCTACTTTTACTTTTTGTGTGAGCAATGTCTGTCCATTTCAGATGTCCATTTTGAATTGGGTCTTTATATTTGGGATTGTGATTTTTTTGAGTACTTTATATATTTTTGTTTTGTTTTGGTACTGAGGATCAAACTCAGGTCCTTGTGCTTGCCAGACAGTTGCCAGAACCACTGAGCTAAATCCCAGGCCCAAGTACTTTATATATTTTAGATAGCAGTCGTTCTTCTGAGGAACAGCTGGTAAAAACTTTTTCCCTTTTGTTAGATTGATTCCTAGATACTTCATTTTTTTGGATGCTATTGTAAAAGAAAATATATGAAAAAATGTTCCACATCACTGGTCATTCGAGAGATGCAGATGAAAACAACACTGAGATTCCACCTCACCCCACAAAGAATGGCTGCTATCAAGAAATCACACAATAACAAATGTTGGCGGGGTTGTGGGGAGAAAGGAACCCTCCTCCATTGTTGGTGGGAGTGCAGACTAGTGCAACCACTATGGAAATCAATATGGAGATACCTCAAAGAGCTTGGACTGGAGGTTCCATTTGACCCAGCCATCCCTCTGTTGGGTATCTTTCCAAGAGAACTAAAAGAATCATATCACAGAGAAGTATGTGCACCCATGTTTATAGCGGCACAGTTTGTAATAGCTAAATCTTGGAAACAACCTATTTGCCCATCCGTTGGAAACTGGATAAAGAAGTTGTGGTTTTTCTATAAAATGGAATATTACTCAGCCATAAAGAGCGAGAGAATAGATTCATTCATAGGAAAATGGATACATATTGAAGATATACTCCTAAGTGAAATAAATAAGTCCCACATGTGTAAATACCAAATAGTTTCCCTGGTGTGAATATTCTGCAACAATGCATAAGATTCTAATAAGATTACTGACATTTAGAAATGGGAGGAAAGGAGCTAAAGGTGTAGGGAAGGTGTGATATGTAGGGGAAGAACAAAAAGGGAAAAGAAAAAAATGTGAGAGAATGAAAAGATGAAAATAAAGTGTTTGTAGATGGGGAGGGGAGGAGGGGGTGAAGGGAGGGCAGAGGTAAGGGGAAAAAATGAGAATCAAGACTTGCCATGTAAAGGTACATGATCCCAACAATGAATGTAACTGTACTGTATCCCTAAATGTACCAATAAACTCAACACAAAAAAAAAACAAAAAAAAGAAAACTTTTTCCCCACATTGTAGGTGTTCTCTTAGCTCTGTTGTTAGTTTTTCTTTCAGTGCAGAAATTTTTTTTAATAAGATGAAATCCCAGTTGTTGAATCGTTGTGCTAGTTCCCATGCTACTGAGGATTTGTTCATAAAGCCTTATGCTCTGCCAAAATTTTTGCGAGTTCTACCTCATTATTCTTGCAGCAAGTTTAGTGTTTCACACTTAGATCTTTAATCCACTTAGATTTTAGTTTAGTGTGTGGTGAAATATAGGGGTCTAGTTTTAATCTTTGAGAGGTTGAAATCGGTTTTTCCAACACAATTTATTGAAGAGGCTATCTTTCCTCAACTGAGGATGATTGTCTCCTTTGTCAAACATGAAGTAGCTGAGTGTGTCTGGAATTGTTTCTCCATCTTCTTATCTCTTCCACTGCTCCTCAGATCTATTTCTTTGCCAATACCATGCATTTTGTTTGTTTGTTTGTTTTTATCACAGTGGCTTTGTAATTTAGTTTCAAGTTGGGTCTTGTGATACTCCCTGCCATATCTCTGTTGCCTAGAATGGTTTTTGCTATTCTAGGTCTCTTCTGTTTCCTAGTGAATTTTTGGATTGTTTTATCCTGTTCTGTGAAATATACTACTGGGATTTCAGTAGGGATTGCATTTAATCTTTATAGCATCTTTGGAAGTTTGACTTTTTTTCACTATTTTGATTCTTCCTACCCAGGAGCAGGGGATATCTTTCCATTTTCTTATATCATCTTTGACCTCTTTTTTAGAATGCTGTTGTTTTCAGTGTAGAAGTCTTTTGCTTCCTGTGTTAGACTGATTCCTAGATATTTCATTTTTGTGGTGCTATTGTGAAAATAATTGTTTCCCTAATTTCCCTCTCAGTGAATCTGTTATTTGTGTACAAGAAGGCTATTCATTTTTGAGTTTTGACCTTGTATCCAGCCACTCTAATGAATCCGTCAATAAGGCTAGAAGTTTTTGGCAGAGTTTTTTTTGTATTCTATGTAGAGATTATATCATTGGCAAATATAGTTTAACTACTTCTTTTCCTATTTGTATTGTTTTTATTTCTTTCTCTTGTCTAATTGCTGTGGCTAATATTTCTAGAACTATACTGAATAGGTGATAGTGGACATCCTTGTCTTGTTCCTGATGTTAGCATGAAGATTTTCAGTTTTTGACCATTTAGTGTGATGGTAGTTTTTTTTTTATAGTCTTTATCAAGTTGAGATAAAGACCATCTACTCCAATTTTCTGCAGTGTTTTTATCATGAATGGGTGTTTAATTTTTTCAAATGCTTTTCTACATTTCTTAAGATGATCATATATTTTTGTCCTTGACTCTGTTAATATAGTGTATTACATTTATTGATTTACATATGTTGAACCATCCTTACATCCCTGGAATAAATCTGTCTTGCTCAGGGTGTATGATCTTCTTGATGACCTTCTGTATTTTGTTTGCCAGTATTATAATGAGGATTTTTGCATCTTTGCTTATAGGGAGATTGGCCTGTAGTTCTCTTTCTTGGTTAGGTCTTTCCCTGGTTTTGGAATCAAAGTAACACTTGCTTCCAAGAATGAATTTCAAAGTACTGCTTCCTTTTCAATTTCATTGAAAAGTTTAAAGAATAATGGCAATAGTTTTTCTCTAAATATTTTGTAGAATTCAGCTTTGAAGCTATCAGGACGTGGTTTTTCTTGGTAACATTTTTAATTACATCTTCAATTTCACTGATTGTAATTGAGATGTTTAGAAATTCTTTATCTTCTTCACTCCACTCTGGTTATTCATAAATATCAAGAAATCTGTCCATTTCTCCTCTGTTTTCCATTTTATTAGACTACAGGTTCTCAAAATAAGTATTAACAATCCACTGGATTTCTGCTGGATCTGTTGTGATGTCACTTTTTTCATTCCTAATTACATGGATTTGAGCCTTTTCTTTATTTTTTTGATAAAGTTGGCTAAGAGCTATAGCTTTTATTTATTCTTAAAACATACTCTTCAATTTGTTGATCTTTTTGGATCATTCTCTTAGTCTCCATTGCACTGATTGATTTCTCTTCTACTCTTTATAATTTCCTCCCTTGTACAAGCTTTGGGTTTGTCTTGCTCTTCCTTTACTAGGAATTTAAGATTCAAAATTAGGTTTTTTATTTGAGCTTGGTCTATTTTCCTTGTGTATGTATGTCAAATTCTTTTGTTCTGTTTGGGAAATTTTCTGTCACTCATTTTGTGACGGTTTCTTTTTTTAATGTCATTTTTACTTTCTCCTGCTTTTTCATGGACTCCTATCTGTCTTATATTATTCTTGTTTGTGTCATCTAAGAACAGTTGGATTGGTTTCTCATGGTCCCCTACTCTTTGTAAGAGAGTTCTCTTTTCATGTTCACTGAATTTCATTCTGTCTTCTATATCTGATAGTCTCTCATCACATTGGCTCAATCTACTGTGGACACTTTCAGCAAACTTTTCTAATCTCCTGGATATCCATTTGAATCTGTTTCACGGATTTCATTTCTTTCCTATGTTGGGCATTCATTGTTTCCATTCTTTCCTGTGTTGAGCATTCGTGGCTTTTGTCATGGTCCTGAACTCTTGTATTTTTATCTTTTTCTGTTCTAGAGTTGCTAATCATGTCTTTCATTCTGCTCACTATCTCTGTAGTTATCTGGGAAATTGTTTCTATTTTGAACTTTTCTAGTCTTGTACATCTGCTTTGTTTTTTCCTGTGTTATCAGTTCAGGGTGTCCAGGTGGTTTATTGTCAGCCTTTACCAGCTCATTTCCCCCAGAATTTGCCTTTGCTGAGCTGGAAGTCTGTGTTTGTGCCTTGTTTAAATGTCTCGTTATTTCTATTTTTGTTGTTGGTACTGTCCTTGGTTAAATTACTTGCTTAATGCTTTGATCTTCCAGCTATAGTTGGTCTTAGGTTTTCAGTCTCTAATGACTCTGAGACACTCTCATTTTCATAACACCAGGAAAGACAACTGATTAGATTAACACAACACCTTACCTAAAGTGATACAATCAGTAACACAATAACAATCTTAGAAAATGACAGCTTGTGGTAGTTATCAATCTGTCACCTCTAACTGTGTGAATTAAATCAAAATTGAAGACTGGCCAAAATATGTTTATAGTGAAAAAACTCTTACATATAGCAACTTTACACTTCAGAATGGGGACTTAGAAGGTGGTGGGGAGAGAGGGATCAATAGGTAGTAGGATAGGGAAGATTAGAAAGTGAGGCCAGAGGACACAGGGAGATCATGCACATGCTAGGAAACTGTTGGATAAAAGAGGATAAGACAGAATGAAAAACAAAGAATAGAACAACCTAACAGCATTAGGGAAGCTAGAAACTGTACTCATTTTCCTTTGAACCTAATGACAATTGAGAGAAGGAAAAATAGAGAAGAAAAGAAAATGAAAGAAGAAATCTGAATTAGGGCAGGAGCAAGAACAAAAAGGGAGATGAAGAACAATGTGGGAGAGTGAGAGAGTGAGAGAAAGAAAATAGAAGAAAAGAAGCAAGACAAAGGGATAATTTGAATAGAGTACAAGAAATAAAAAATTAAAACTAAGAGGAAAAGAAAAAATAATTTAAAAAGTAAAAATGGAAGTCCTCCTTCAGGGTATGTCTCTGCTATCACAATAGCCAACATGGGCAGTAGTGTGCAGATCTAAGTCAGCTAGTCTCAGGAAGCCAGCAGCAGACCCCTGAGATTCAAGCTGATTTCTGGCTGCAAGGCCCAGGTTGAGCTCTCTGACATCCTTCAAGGATAAATTATGTGATGTTCTACTGCAGGTTCCAGCTGCCCTTCCTCTGAAGTCTAAGTTCCAATGGAATGTGGCGATCCCTGCAACTTACCAACCATGGTGGTCTTGTGTGCCTTTTTTGCAGAGATTTTCTTCACTTTTCTAGTAGGCTTCAATTTTCTTCAAGGAGACTGGGAGTGGCCCTCTTTCTGTTGTTCACTTCTGCTCTATCTCTGAAGCTCAGGACAATGGGATCTTATGACCTCCTGTGTCTCTGTGGTGTGGATCCAGGTACCTACACAACCAGGAGGTCAGAGGTGTGTGTGGGGTGCAGAGGGTGGTGCGGTGGGGCTCCAACATAGCTTCACTCCTCACTGCTTTTAGGCTTGGATTGGTGGAGGTATAGTAGCAGCCTAGCTCGATGCAGTTTTGCTCATCCTTACTAGTCCACACTTTGCTGCTGGGAGGCCCAGGGTGGTGGGGATGGGGTAACTGATAATATTTTGTCACGCATATTATTTCCCTGGAAGTCATGGAATGATTTTTTCTGTCATTTGTATTTAAATCATGTAGGGAAAGATAGTATTTCCACAAAAGAAGAGAGGATAGGCCGTATAGTACATGATTACATATGTACTTCAAAAGAGCAAAAAATATATATCTTTTGAAATTACCATAGATACAGTATTTAACCTGTGGGCTAAAAAGTCATGCCTTTACTATAAGAAATTGGCAATAATTCCCTAGAGGCATAATACTTTGCAAAATATTCTTTGAGGGTGCTAACTTTTGTAAAAGAAACTAAATTCCATTGTCTTCAATAACTTCTTATTTTGGCCCTCTGCAACCTTCAACTTTATTTTATTCATGTTTGCTCTTTTTTTTAAAAAATCTTAAAATAGGCTTTGATTAAGCCAGCTGTTCATGAAACAGAGAGGAGAAAAAAATAAGCAAGCTCAGGAAAGCACACTGTCTTGTTTAGATTTTGCATAGTTGCTATACTAATCAATATTGTAGTAATTAAAATCATCCATGATTAATGGGCTGGCATTTTTATAGGGCTTTGTTGTCTGCAAAAGCACTTCACAATCTATTCTGTCTAAACGCCCAGTAGGAGTAAGCCCCAAATCACCAAGCTACCTTTTGTCCTTAATTTCCATCTGAACTATTCTTGTCTGTTTGAATATTTTGCCTTAGGATGCAGTTGTGGTTTTCCCTTCCTTGTGCAAGGAAAAAGTCCTTTTCTCTCAAAAGCAGAGACTGGAGATGGAATTAAAAGACTGGCACGGATTTTTGTCAGCCTTTCATTGATTTCTTCTTTTCTCCATATGTGAGACCTATGGGATATCAGGACTCTGACTAATCAAATGTATAATGTTTGTGACCCTAGGCATTATCTATTTACATTATTTCTCTATGTAAGACAGAATAGCCACTGCTATTATTCTTTGCTTGGAAAAGAAACCCTTGACTGGGACTCTAAATCTTGAGTTCCAATCCTTGAATTTGATAGATGTAATCATGGGAAATTAACATTTAAACATTTTTTGTAAATAGGGAAGGATGGAGGGGGTGAAGTGAAGTCAGGGGAATGGGGAAAAAATCAGAACCAAGTTACATAATATGAAGGTACAATATCCCAAAGATGAATGTAAGGGTAATGTATACCTAAAAAGTACCAATGAACTTAATTAAAAAAACAAGCAAACAAAAATAAAATAAACAAACACAAGTCAACTTGCATTTTAGGAAGATAATTTCTTAAGGAATAGTAAGACAAGCCATTACTTACATTTACTTAAATAGGACAAAACATTTAAAATAAATATTCCTTGCATATTAGATTGAGTTTCTGATACTTCTTTTTATTGCATGAATTTCTACAGAGGTTTTATACTCACAGTTGATGATGTATTAAAATGCATAGAACCTTTTGAGTGTTTTTTAAAAAACTGACTTTCTATGCTTAATCAGAAAACACTTCAAAAAAAATCTAAATTGGTAGTCCTGGACATATTACTTCTCATCAAGTATCAATGAATAGTCAATTTGGTCAATTTTCTTTCTATTCTTTTTCAACAAATTATTTGCCTTTTTTTTTCTGTCTTCAGAATTTTAAAAAACATTCTTTACGAAGGCAGTACAAATCATTTGAAAATGATATATAGGCTGTAGAGTGTTATTGAGATGATTGTTAATTTGCTGCAGAACTTTTGTAGTTAAAGTATAATATTATGCAATGTGACCTATTTGGAATTTGAAAGAACCTATAAATCATTCATCCATCCATTCAACAATTGCCTGTAGGTTTTCTGTATTAAAATCACAGTGGCTAAACTGCTGAATTCCAGTTCCAACAACATACCACCAAAACCATCTCTTGAAGAAAAAGTGGTAAGTGAGATAATTATCTTTTTAAGTTTTTTATTAGTACATTTATGCAGTACATAATGACTATATTCCTCTTATGGAGTTGGTACATATACATAACACATCTTAATTCTTCTTTTTCTCCTTCTTCTCCTCTTGCTCCCTCTAACTCTTAGTCCCCTCCCCTTTTGCTATCTCCCTACTTCCTGTTATGTAACTGTAATTTTTCTCTTTATTTATATTTTATATTTCTCATATGAGAAAAAACATATAATATTTAAGCTTTTATATCTGATTTATTTCACTTAATGTTAGGTCTTGAGGAACAACCATTTTCCTACAAATGTCTTAAATGTATCCTTCTTTATGGCAGGATAGGACACCATTAACATCTCTAGGTAGGAAGGTCAAAGTCAAAACAGTTATAAATGTATGGAGTCCAGTTTAGGTACAACTTCGAAGGTAAGGTCTTGATTTTTATATGGTTCATGTTATAATCAAGGATCAATGCATATGGAGATATGGAAGTTGTGAGAGTTTAAGTAGTCTTGGATTTTAGGCTGGAGAATAAACACATTTTTATATTGTCTATTTAAAATTTGAGCAATTTCATATTTGTTAAAATGTTTCCTAGGAAGTTCATCATATAAACAACAACCTTATCTGTCTTTTTTGTTTTTCTGTTCAAGAATTCCCTGGACAAGATAAGATGCGTTAAAGAAGGTGCTTTAATTATAAAATCATGTCACTGTTGTCTATGAGATATATGGTTATATGTGGCAAAAAAGCCCAAATATAAAATTATTCAGAATAAATAATATTAAATATAAGAAAAAACAATTTAGACTAACAATAGTGTAAACTAAATTATAGTGTCTATGTAGAAATTTAAAGTGCTTTATCATTTTTAATAACTTCCTAATACAGCTAGAAATATAAACATTTTAACTCTATTTGGAATCATTCTCCATTTTGAATTTGATCTACATTTCAGTGCTATGTATATATACCATCACATTTAGCATAGCTTGTTGGCTACAAGTCACCTATGAATTTGAAATGTAGTAAATCAGATAGGAAATGTGACATAGAATATGAAACTCAACCTCAATGAATTTGTCTATTCCTTGAAATCTTGAAGAATAGAAATAAAAATCTATTCTCACATTAAATTATCTATCTCCCCACCCCACCTGATCTGTATGAAAACTATAGACACTGATGATTATTTTGTGCTGTAGGCCCAGTTACTATAAGTGTCTACCCCATGTAGTGGGCAATAAATGTTTGTTGAAGGAATTAGTCTCTCCTGCTGCCATATTTCACTAATTTAAATTCTATAATTGGTACCTGGAATTTCCTGAAGTTTTTCAGAGTCTCTTTTATATATTTTTGTATTATTAGAGAGCAGCAAACAGAATGATTTAAAAATCAATGTATTGTATTAGGCAGCTGTGGCTAGTTCATGGATGCGACCCGATTTAGACTCATGCCCTGGAAGGTTGGTTTTAAGAATTTTTTTATCATGTTGTGAGCCTTCAGGGTGTAGACAGGATAAGCCATAGTGACCATGTCACTCTGAAGAGAATTAACTTATCAAAACTGTTGCATTATACCTGCAGCTAACCATTCAGTTGTTCAACTAATACATTCTCTTGAATGCTTAAATAAGTTTTGATGGAATATATCTGAGGATAGGATGAAATAATATGACTAAAAATGCTTTTTGAAGTACAGGATATATATATAACATAAAAAAATATTCCTTTCTAATGTCTTCCACTTCCATGTTCCTAGAACACTGGTATTTACTAGTAAATTAAACCACTGAAATTATCATACACAGACAATACAAATTGTGTTGTATAGGGATTTAAATCAGTAAGTATAACTTGAAATCTGTTTTCTTACCTTATTCATATACAATAAAAAACAGAACCTCACAGGACAACATGATAATAGATATGAAAATTTTATAGTTAATACTGACCCAGCAATTGTATCTCAGTCTCTTACTGTGTTGCTGGGGTTCTTTTACATTAAATCAAAACAATTTTTAGTATTTGTTTTGACTGCAAATGTGTTACTAATTTTCTTTATTTTCCAGATCTATTTTTTCATAACCATCTCCAAATCCCACAACATGAACAAAAATTTAATTATTATCTAATTTTCATAATGCTTTATCATAAATTATTTATTTTACTTTTTACAATTCTGGGAATTGAACCTAGGGTCCTATCACTGAGATGCATTCCCAACCTTTTAAAAAAATTTATACAGGGTCTTGCTCATTTGATAAATTGGTCAGCTTGAGTTTCAGCTTGGAATCATCCTGTTTTACACTTTCTGAGTTCTGGGATCATAGCCATGAGACACTTCATTGGGCATCATTAGTGATTTATTAATCATCTATCATGGGTCCTTCATTGTGTCAGGAGTGTAGAACATTCTCACTTAAATCATAAACATGACCAATTTTCTTATAAAAAATTAGTAAATTGTAATACCAATAATAAATGCATTATGATATAAGTCTTTGTGCAATAGTACTCATAATTTTTGCCTGGTAGTTTGTATCATGTTGAGTTCTCACATTAAAGTCTTTGGGAATGAGAAGGTGCCATACAGTTACCTATCTATTGTTCACTTTTCATTGAATCCAGAATGTTCTTGTGACCCAAGCTAGGCCAATCATGTTTTTCTCCCTCTTCTGTTTCTGTCTCTGTCTCTGTCTCTGTCTCTCCCTCTCCCTCTGTGTGTGTGTGTCTGTGTCTTCTCTGTATGTGTGTCTGAATTCTAACCCAAGAAAATTAAACATTTAATTATGAGGAAATGAACTCAAAAGTCATGTGTGTTGAAGTATATGCTATATCAGGATAGTTTTGACTTTCTCTAGCTACTTGATCAAAGCACCTATATATTCACATTTCAATTGGACTTTATCTTAAGACCTATTTGTGCATTCAAACAGTCACAAAACTCTTTGAATTAAATTTTTGGAAATATAGAATGGACTAAAATGTTATTCCTTTGTAATTTACTAAACTAAAAGTTTTTGTTTCCCACTTTTTCCATTGATAAGAGAAATATTCTACTTTGATTCTGTTGAACACAAAGAAGTAGGTGGCTCATCCTAGAAGGCACATTTGTACATAAGTGGAGTCGATCTCCCAAGGGAAGAAGGTTTAATTTAGAGCTAAGAGCATTAAAAATTTACTGATGTAGAAAATGCTTGATTGTCAGCAAACAGTAGCAATTTTAGATTACATTGTGGGGTTTTGATAGGCTGAATAAATTCATTTTCACCTGGAAAAACAGGAAATTTGTTTTTATTTTCAAAACACTGGGGATAAAAATTGGATGACTAAATGTGCAGGTGCAATCTTTGGAACTTGAACTTTGTGGGAAGCACAGGAAAAAAACCTTCATCTCTGAAATGTTTCTGAATAACTCCTTACATAATCTTAATCTATTTCTAGTCAAAATTTATCAAAAATTTGACAGGAACCTCTGAAGTTTGTTTCTGATAACAATGGATAGAATGTGAGTTTTGGCACTTTATACCTCAAAAGAAAAAAGAGTGTATAACATTAGAAATGTGTCTCTCCAGTCAAAATGTCATGTAAACCAAAATTATGGGAGAGTCAAGAAGCAATATGCAGGCAGAAAAATCAGATTTGTAGAGAAGGATGAGTATTTTCACACTAATTCTCCTGCACTTCACTGCTTGCCCTAACCACCAGGCATTCCCCCAGATCTCATGAATTAAGGGTTCAAGTCTCCATTTCCAATGTCACTAAAGGGCTACAAATTCAGTTTCTCATGAATATCCCTGTTAGGTTTGATAATTCACTAGAATGACTCACAGGACTAAAAAAAACCCATGGAACCCCTACCTAGTACATCCTGTTCACTAACTGGGAAGTTCCTCTGAGCTCTCCTAAGGTTTTAATTTGGGAATCACTATGTAGGCAAGAAAAGTGGTTCTACACACTCACCCTCTCAGCAAATAATTCTTTTCTTGGCTTGACAATTCCATTGGTCCATATCCTCAATCACTTCTTTAGCAAAACAAGGGTATGGTAAACAGCTAAATCTGAATAACAAAGGTAGATGTCATTTGAAAAATTCCAAGGATTTAGGGATTATTGTTTGGCAACCACAGACAAACCACCAGATGAACTGTTTAGCAAACAACATGAGTGGTATATTCTCAAAAAACAAAACAAAACAGAAAACAAACAAACAAAAAATCCAGACAAATTTACAAAGAAAAGTAGAGAAGGGATAACTTCAATATTTAACCTTTGGTTTTGAATCCTTCAAGGATTTTTCATTTATATTTTTTGAAACTAGATATTGATGAGGTAAACAAAACAAAAATTCCAATTCTTAGAATGAAACTATTTCCCTTATTTGGTATTAAACTCATAAAGAAAAAAGCAACACTTGGTCAATCTTCAAATAACTTTTAGTGCTTTGATTGGTAATTAGGAGTCCCAACACTACTCTAGGTAAAGAAAAACAGCATAAATAAACACACTAAGATTCAGTAAATGCGGACTTTACAACAGATTCTAAGGTTACATTTGCAGTAATAGTCTCTTCGGAGTCCTGGAGAAATTAAGTGAATAAGAGCATAGTCTGGTTTAAGAAATTTAGGAGATTTTATGGAACTTTTTGAGATACTACGTGAACTGGGGAGAAGGGCATCTTTGGACTAACTCCAAAGTAACATAGTATGATTAAAATTTGTATAAAAGGAGGTTAAAACTTTCATCTAAGGTAAGCTTTAACAGTAGTTTCCTAAACTTACTGTATATGATATTTTAATAGCCAACATTACTTCAGAATTATAAAAATCATTTTTGGGAGTAAAACAGGTAAATTAGACATATCTTTACAGTATTTGCCTCTAAATTTTAAATGTTTGTCTCAGAATATACCCTTCTTTTGAACAGCTGTCTTCTATTTTAGCACGTAGCTCCTTCTAAAATTGTCTTGCCAATTAAATGTTACCCAGTTCTGGGTTGCTCTCCTCGCCCTCTGAAGTTAGAGTTCAGATTCTCATCTTGCAAAAAGGAATTGAACAAAATGAACAAAAAGCAATGGCCAAGTTTATTCTAGAAAGTAAGTGAAAACTGAGGGAAAAAAAACTTGCTCTGGAGGGCAAGTTTGGGCAGAGTAAAAGGGAAAAAAAGCATTATAAAAAGACATCCTGAAGAAAGCATGGCAGGCTACTATGAAGAAAGTTATAATAGGAAGCTCCTTGTGGCACCTGCATCCTTAAATATTAGCCAGATCTCAAGAAAACTTGTGAAAATGTCTACACACGGGTCCTGAGAGGTGATGATGGGATCCCACAGTTGACATCTGGTAGAGGCCGTTCTAGTGAAAACCTGCTCCAGTTCTCCTGAAAAGGCTTTGTGCAGGGCTTTGGGAACTGTTCTGTGCATGTTTCTGGGATCTTTATAATTAATGAGTCTCTTCTACTTCTCCAGCCAGCTTTGTTACATCCAATCCCCTATCTCACTATGACATCCTCTTGACACTTGAATACTTTCCTTTTCATGCCCCAATCAATATTTCTTTTAAATATGTAAGTCATATAGATCCTCCTCCACAGCAGGGAGGAAAAGTGAAGACTCTTGAAGAAAACTGACAAATCAGGTTATTCCAGTTTGCTATGTTTAAAAGACAAAGAATAATAAAATGATATAGTACTGCTATGATTTGGGAACAAATAGTATGTCAGTTTAACCATAAGTTCATAACTAAAAGAGGATCTAGAATATTCTTATGCTGTACTTCCAATTGTCTTTTTAGAATTTGCAAACATCAAGCACACAAAGTTGTACAGAATAGTGGAAAGAAGGAACTACAGGGCACAGCAAACTTTTAAGGACTTTTGTCACCATCCAGATAATTTATATAATTTACATTTGGTATGATGCATATTTTATAGTTTTTCCTCTCTGGAGTAACTAAAGAGAGTAGTAACATGTTCAATATTTCTAGGATCAAAATGGAAAGATATGTAGCAAAAACTGAATGAGGAGGCAAAGGAAAAGTTAAATGGTTCTGAAAGCATGAATAAAATTTTACAAATTTAAGCTAAGAAGATGCAGGGAAAGAAGTTCAGAGAATAAGAAAAGGAGGTAATTTTAATGGTAGGTATCTTTTTCTCAGGATAGTTGTTTGTATAATTATCACTAACAATTATTTCTCAATAAATTAACTTTCTCTGGATAATTCTGCCTGCTGAGATGCCTCTGCATCCTTATTTCACCTTAAACAAGAAAATAATATATACAATAGCTAAAAGCCTTTTTCATCATGTTCAGGTTTTAGGGCAAGTATAAAGTCTGTGAAAGGTGTTAGGTGTGGAGTATATATTCCATTACATTTTTCTTCAATCATCTGCCTAATGATAACCTTGTTTTCGTTCCAGGCCTGAACTATTTGCTCACTGTTTTCTTTCAGGAAAACTCAAGGGTGTAGAATATGAGAGTTGATCAAATTTTATTCTTTATGACATATAGGATAAACTGGATTCAAAAGAGAAAAGCCATATTATTTTTTACTCTAAGACCAGAGAGCTTTCATGGAAAACTGTATGAATGTTGAACATAAGAAGGAGGGCTAATTTAAATGCCTACAAAGTAATACGAAAAGGAAAAGCATTTCTCTGCATAAATTTATTTTGATCTTTATCATTCTTTTAATTTTGTCCATTTTGTAGTTCTGTCCTTAATATTAGAAGATCATTATGTCCTATTTGGCACTCTTTTTAAATAATATATGGAATTTTTGCAACCATGAATTATATAATTGTATAATTGTATTATAAAAGACATGAAAGTGTAACAGATCAATAAATAGGATTTCATATATAGTGGTAAAATAATATGCATATACTTATACTGCTGTGTAGCATTTTGGCAGTTTTTGTATTTTTATACTAGTTCTATACTTTTCCTAAACCTCACCAACCTCTTCAAATGTGTGTGTGTGTGTGTGTGTGTGCATGTGCGTGTGTACACAAGGGCATGGGCTAGCCAGGTTTTCTAGAAAGTCCTTGAAATTTAAGTGGAGTTTGTGAAATATTTCATTCAATTCACTTACCTAAGATTACTTTGCCTATACCTATATTCACAATAGAGTTGTACTGTACCTTGGAAATACTTTGAAAATATCAGGAAAGACTGAAAATTTGTTGGGAAAATTTTGTCCATCCTAATAGCTGTGCATGGGGGATACTGGCGTTGGTGAGTTGGCTAGGGTTGCTAATTGTCATGGTAGAGATAGAATCCCAATATGAAAATAATACTAATATTCTTCAGTTTTGAAATATCTTAAATATTCTAGGGGTGAAAGCTGTATTTATAATTATCTAATCCTAGAACCTGTTTTATTCAAAGAACATTTTTATAGACTAAACATTTAAAAATCTAATTACTAACTTTTTAAAGAGTATATTTTATTAAGTTCAATATTTCCCCAAGATTTGGCTATGTTTAGAAAATTATGTTACTTAAAGCACAACATTTGCTTTATTTGAACTCCCAATCTACTTCTGTCTTCCTACATCAGTACCTGTTACATTTATAACAGTTCAGTGAATACATGCTGATGTCTAAATATTCTGTATTTTCTAGTGGTGTTATATGTGAGGACTTATCTACTGAGGTGTGTATTATTTTATCATGATTTTCTTCCTAAATCGTTAACATTCTGCCTATTTTCCCTTTACCAAGCTATTTGCCTCATGCGCATGCAGCTATACAAGTTGAATGGCAATTGATCAAAGAAGTTTCACCCAAGAATTGCCTTTCACTAAAATGATAACTTGTCAAAATATAAAAGTCCTCAGCCAATGATGGGCTGAGACAGAAGGTCAGAAATCCAAACTCTCTTGACTTTGAGGTGTGATCAGTTCTGCAGTGTTATGGCTGATTGCATTGTCTTTTATGGTAGCCATTAGCTACATGTGGATATTTAAATTTATATTTAAATAAACTTAAAGTAAAATTTTCTGTTTTCGTATCTCATTAGCTAGTTTTCATGGCCTCACTGGTTGTGTTGGGCCGTGATTACTGCAGATGCCAGTGTAGGTGTTGCACATTTCCATCTTTATACAAATGGTCTATTAAAGAACATTGCTTCAGAGCACTGTTGTCTAACAAAAATCATATGGAAAAAAGGTAAAAAGAAACAGATAAAATGGGTTTTAGTAATATATTTTATTTATCCAGTACATGCAAAATAGTGCTTATTTATTTCCGCCCTTTTAACAGGGGTACTGGGGAACAAACTTGGGACCTTGAACTTGTGAGGGAGGTGACAGAACCATTGAGCTAAATCCCTGGCCCTTTTATTTCCTTTTTTAAAAGGAAAAGTGTTGGGGACATAATCCTGAGTACTCTTTTAATATGTATACTTTTAATGTGTAATTAGAATTAGAATGATTATTAATACACTTTATTATTTTTACTGTAACCCTTAAAATTCAAAGATGTATCTTAAAATTATGGAATACCTCAATTTGTCTAATTTATTATGTTTTGTTTTTATTAGTTCATGTTTATAATACATAATTCTTACATTTATGGTGGGAAGATTGTACATGCACATAACACAGTTAATACTTTTTTTGTTGCTTTTCCCTCCCATCCCTATATGGATCCTTCATTTCTTGATCCCCTTCCCATTTGAAAAATCTCTATATCCATTTTTTTGAGTTTCTTTCTTTTTAAAAATCCCTTTTTCCTTCCTTCACTCATTCTCTCCATGTCTTGCTCCCCTTCAATTTGAAGAAAGATCCCCCTCTTTCTATTATCTGTCCCTTATTTTGCTCTTTATCTATATCTTGGATTTCTTATATAAGAGAAATAATGCTATGTTTAAACTTGTGTGACTGATTTACCTCACTTCATATTATTGTTTTGAAGTGCATCTATTTACCTACCAATGCCTTGAGTATCCTTTGGAGTAGTACATGATGGAGTAGTACTCCGTTGTATGTGAATACATTTTCTATATGTATTCTTATATTGTAGGCTTGAAGTTGGACTCCACAGAGAAAAGCATATTCTCATTTAACTCCCGATGCTGCCCTGATCTTAATCCCTCTCTGTTTCCCCCGAAAGCACTCCCTCAATATATTTTATATGCCTAAGTCACTGTTCCCAAATTCTGCTTCTAGAACATTGGAACTAGTAGCCATTGTATTCTGTTACAGTTAATGAACTGCATTTGTTCTTATAGAGGCATTTTATATTAGCAGTAAATTGAATTTTAAGCAAGAAAAGAGGTTTTCAAAATATTTTTATTAGAAGACTAAGTCTTAAATTCTGAGAGCCACTTTAATACACACATAAATCTGACTTGATATTTTACATGTTTATTTTGGTATATTTTATCTGCAGAGCATATCAATCAGGACATTTTCAGATATTTATTAAAATATAAATATTATTACTGTATGAAGTACAAAATTGTTAGTGATAATATTTTGCAGCTTCAGAATAATTTACCCAATGACCCTGCTGATCATCATTCTGAGCAATTGAACCTCAAATTAATTCAAATGATCAAGAATTAAGATTCAGAATTCCTTTAATTCCCTCATCTAACTTGCTCTCAGAATCAAATTGTAGCAATAGTTGATGTGGTATTTTACAAGCAGCAGCACACAGTAATTGGAAATGGGATAGTTTACACTGTTGGTAATTATACCTATCACAAAAATGTCTGTGAACAGATGAGAGAAAAAAAAAAAGCCAGACAAATTGAAGTAGGTTATGGAAAAATAAAAATCTTAGCCATCCTAACAAAAAGTGAATTCACTTCTGACTTGCACCTACAGCAGCCTTAGCATAAGGTAAGATCCAGCTTTGACTCACTGAATGCTTTTATTCATGAGTGTTTTCTTATGTTCTGATGTATCAATAAGGAGGACTGTGGGTGAAGATTTTAATTTGGGAAATTTTCTGAATTCTCTTTCTCTGAAGTGTAGAAAATGAGAACCTTTGAGAAATAGGTTGATATAGGTATTAAAATAGCACAATGGAAAAAGACAATATTGTAAATCAGGCCTAACACATTCATACTATGGGCTCTTTTGAGTTGCTCAGAAGGGAAATTGCTCAGGGAAAGAGAAGGTATTACCAAATATATAGTGAGGGCATAGTTAATAATTGATGCGGACTGTATATTCTGGGGTCCCAAGCTGATGAGAGCCAGAAAGTGTCAGTTAGTACAGGATAGTGACGATCACAATGCATAATTTCCTCTATCTAATAATAAAATGAACACTTACTCAAACTGGTCTGTGATGTTTCTGAAAATATAGTACTTCTGATCTCATCTGAGCTTGCCTATGAGTGATGGCATCACAGTCAAAACTGCTGCCTGGCTACTGTATAAGTGTGATTTTAGGAGCAACCATTTGACCACTGCCAGGAGAGGCTAAGCCAATAGAGCATTTTGTAACTGATGAGATGTTCCAAATATGGTCACGAAGCGCAGTCCGACGGTCACAGCAGCATTCTAATCAGCATGACACATCTGCCACTTGGCTCGGAGAATGTATTGAGGACGTTGATGGGCATGTGCCATTCCAAAATGTGTAGATTCAACAGAGAAGGGAAAATTTTATGAGACAGAGCGTTTATTTACATTTTTCCAAAAGTTGTGTAGTATAATTCAGTTGGATAAATTCTGTTAGCAGTAAACCTACAAAAATTCACTAATGACGGCTAAGGAAATTCTATCAGTGCTTCTGTTCTTGGGCTTTCCTTTTTATCTTTAAGTTCACAGAAAAATTATTTTTATTTTGCCAATATACTCTTAGCCACATGCTGTTAATATTTGCAGTAGCTTTTTGGAAGCTATTAGCAAATCACAATTTTGCTGTTTTTCTGTATTTCTAAAGCTGATGAAGAGTGCCACTATTCAATTTTTGAAGAGTACATGTTTTATATTTGCTTTGGACTCTGTAAGCATTGATAGTTTTTCTAATGATAATTTAAAAAAATAGGGAGAGGGAAGAGCGGGTGAAGGGAGGGCAGGGACAAGGGGAAAAAATGAGAACCAAGACCTGTCATGTAAAGGTACCAGATCCCAATAATGAATGTAACTGTACTGTATACCTAAAATGTACCAATAAACTCAATGAGAGAAAAACAAATTTTAAAGTAGTATGATAAATGCCCTTTGTGTATTATCTCACTCAGTCTTCATCAAGGTCTACAAAGGAGTTGATGGGACTAAACAGGAGCCTTCTCTCTGGAGTCAGCCTGCTTAACTTCAAAACTTGTGACTCTATGCAAACTTCCGACAGACTCTTCACCGCTTTTATGCCCTCTCATCTTCAGATCACTGTTCAAATATCACTCCATGAGTAGGGACTTCTATAATTATCTTATAAAAATAGCACCCCCTTGACTCCCCTACCGCCTTCATTTCAGATATATATCCATATCCCTTGTCTGTTCCCTTCCAATACACTGAAAATTCTGTGTGGACAAGGCTTTTTTTAACAACTGCTGTATCTCCAGAACCTAAAAATTGTGTCTGGATCAAAGCAGACCAAAAGCAGTTGAAAAATAAAAAAGATAAATAAAGCAATTTTCCCAGCATTGACCAATCTTAAATAGAACTATTTCAATTATGGTAAACAATATTGCCATATATGGTAAAAATGTTGTTTCTGTTAGAAATACAGACAAATAGGATTTAAGAAAAAAGCACTGATTATAAAACCAAAAAGTTATTTTCTAAAGCATCTGAGTCACCCTGCATTACATGGAAAGTTCTTCTTCTGATTTTCATTTTCTAATCCTTCTCTGATTAGTAGAGACCTGCTGATCTCTTCTTGTTCACAGGTGCTTGAGTCAGTTTTTCTTTTCTTTCTTTTTTTTTTTCATGGCTTTCATATTTTACTTTCAGGGAATTTGTAAACATTCATTTGCTAAATAACTAATTACTTCAATAATTTCAATGAAAAAGCAGCTCTTCCCTATCTAAAATCATTCTCCCATTCTTCCAGCTGCTGGTGTTCACTTAGAAGTATTGTTATCTCCAGTGCATTTATAGAGAATATATTTATTTTTTTCTTTAGTTGTGAACCATATACAGTTCCACAATCAGCATTTCTCAGGTATATTCTCTATAGAATTTTCTGTCGGTAGTCTTATATTCTATCAGGTAAAGATTTTCAGGGTATCCTGAAGTTTTTGAAAAATAGGAGAATGAACAATAAGACAAGTTTTTGCAAGACACAGAGGCAAAGTTTGAATTTTCTTTAGGTTTATATACATATGAATAAACAAAAAAAATAGGATTATGTAAAGTGTGTATTATGGTAGTATATTGGAAGGATAGATCAATTAATTATGCCTCAGTCTGGTTTTAGCAGAATGTGTCACGGTGAGCAGAATTAAAAATTCCAGTTGTTATGGCATTTAACTTGCCTTTGAAGTTTAGATAATGGGATATATGAATAAAAGAGTGGAAGGCATAATATGTGAAGAAAGCCACAATGAGAAAAGCATTTTTATGGATTGTACATATATATATATATATTTTTTGAGACAGGGTCTCACTATGTAGATGAGACTGACCTGGAACTCACAATGCAGCCCAGGCTGGTCTCGAACTCACAGCGATCCTCCTGCCTCAGCCTCCTGAGTGCTGGGACTACAGGCATGTGCCACCACGCCCCGCATGTACATAATATTTTAAAAGTAACTTATGTAAAGTCTGGTACAGAATAATTCTTGGAATTTTATTACTGTTTTTATTTCCATTAGCATAAGAGCAGTGGATATGACAGAAGTGGATTTCTAAATGCCACCACGCCAGGCATGTACATAATATTTTAAAAGTAACTTATGTAAAGTCTGGTACAGAATAATTCTTGGAATTTTATTACTGTTTTTATTTCCATTAGCATAAGAGCAGTGGATATGACAGAAGTGGATTTCTAACTCAGCGACTGATGATCGGAAGCTCTGGTTTGACTTTGGAGCCTGTGGTTGTAAACATCATACCAGTTACATCTTTTCTTTAATGATTATTAGCATGGGTTTTCTACTCATATCTCAGTATATTTGTCAGGATTCTAATTTAAACTAGCACTGATAACTTTGGATGTAAAATGTAAGAGGGACTTTATAATGAAAAAAGGTTCAATGAGAATGATTGATCATTTCTAATAGTGAATCATTGATCATTGATCACTGATACACTGATATAGTGACAGTTTCAGACATAAGCATATTTCCCTAATCCCTAATTGTTTATTTTCACACTTAGAATAGTGGTGCTGTGAGTGATGGAACTTTTTATTCCCTTCTGTTAGAAAGAATAACTTCCTGTTTGAGGACTCTGTTAAGCAGTTCATTCCTTATTTACAGAATAGCACTTTCTATATAGCACCCTTAATATTTTATTAGCAGCTCGAAAGTATTGATTCATATTCCAGGTTGTATTTTCACAACTGTCCTTTCAGGTATTTTCAAACTTTTATTTTCTTTAATTTTTTTTAAATCAAAAGCTCTTTTTCAGTTACTTTTCCACCAACTATTTTTTTTTTTTTGATCATGGAGTAAAAGTATACCTAGAACCTTTCACTAATTTCTCCTCAATGGGTGCAACTGTGATTTGAAATTGATTGTAGATAGGAGATTTAATGTGTAATAAAGGAAGGCAAAATTGAGAAAAAGAAAGCCTTTAATGTACTTGATTAGATGGAACACAAATTTAGTTTGAACAAAAATAATTTCTGTAAAATTCTAATAGGAAATATATGAATATTCTGCAACAAACATCAGAAGATGTAAATAAATTTGGGACTTATTATAAAAAAATTCTCCATGGCTTACATTCTACTATTACTGTATTGAACGAGGCCAGCAGGATGCTAGAGAAAAACAGTATAAATCAAACAGATGGTTTCATTGTATATGAAGTAGTTAGGTTTCATCCGGAGTGCTATAAAACATAGTGCACATGATATCTCAAGAAAGATGTAATTGCCTGTAAAGGTATAATACAAGGTAGACTGACAGGATCCTAAAGTTGCCTGTGTGAACAAAGTGGGAGCATTTACAATGGTCAAGGGAGACATCTGTGCTAATACACATGACATATTTCAGTTTGATTTAGGAGCTAATTAAAATCAGTTTAGCTGCCATGTTCCACTGATCAATCTGTAACTTGTTTCTAAACATTTGACAGAAATTTTCTAATCTTGTTCTTTCTCTATCACATGAGTGATTAAAAACAGCTAATCTGGAACCTCCCACCAAAATTGTTTAAAAGTCTTTATTTATTTACATCAAAGCTTTTTAGCTGTTTTTTTTTCCTGTGTATGTGTCCATCTCACTCTATAAATCATCTTAGATCTTGTAAGTTGTTTTCTAACCTTCCCATTTTAACAAAACCGCCATCCAAAAATGCCTTATAACCATAAAACATATTTGTAGTGTTTTGTGAGCACGGAAAACCTAAACACTTCTACTTCCTATAAAACAAGTTGACAATGAAGTAAACCCCTCTGGAATAGAGTCAAGACAGTTTTTTGTCTTGTTTTTATTAAACTACTTTCCTGATGTAACTATAATTTGCATGTTAATTTACTTCCCTGTTCCTGGATTATTTCTGAAAAGTGCAATTAATGTTGGCCAATAATATTTTAGTGTTACAAATGTTTTTAGAAGTGCCCAACACTAAAAGTGTTTAATAGCTTTGGATACATTTTTCTTCCTCTGGTTTCTTTTATTCTTAGTTTTCTAGATCTACATTTCTCTTCCAAAGGTGAGGTAG
Organism: Fukomys damarensis; assembly: GCF_012274545.1. NCBI lineage: Eukaryota > Metazoa > Chordata > Mammalia > Rodentia > Bathyergidae > Fukomys > Fukomys damarensis. Next base: position 47,388,990 of record NW_022900928.1, read on the forward strand.
AAGTTAAAAGAAAGATTTTGACTTTCATTTGGGTAGAGGAGTCTAGAGGACCAGTAACTCTGTACTGTTTAATCTTCCTGCATGAAGTAATCATCCCTGTGGAGAAATGACGCTTAGACATGTAGATGCTTTGAAGGTAAAATCCATAAATAACAAAACTTTGATAGTCAATGACCATGACTTGGGCAGATTTTGCCAAAGCTCTTAGCAGAAATTAATTTTACTCTAAATATATGAAAGCAATAAAGCATAGTTTTTTGCTGTGCCTTCTTTGGAATTAAGAAGCCCACCTTCTAGAGCAATGGAGAAGGCACTGCTGCAGTTCCTTCCTGTGAAGATATTTCATGCTTATGTCTCCTGAGGGCTGCTTACACAACAATCTCAGAATTTACTAGCAGTACCTCCTGTAGTAGTCAAATTAACACCCTCCACAGTTACATTCTTATTTCAGGAGTTTTTAAATATGTGAATTTATATGACAAAGAACAATCAAGTTTATAAATGGAATGATCATAGCCAGTTGGCTGACCTTAAATTGGAATGTAATTCTGGATTATTCTGGTGGGACAGTGTAATTAAAAAGGTTGTCAGAAATGAAAAGCAATCAGTGTAAAAGTCAGTAAGATGGGAGAATGTAAAGAATTCAGCCAAAAATTGTTAGCTTTGCTGGGGATTAATTCAGTGGTGTTGCTGCCTGCCTTGCAAGTGCAAGGGCCTGAGTTCGACCCCTAGTACAAAAAAAAAAAAAAAAAAATGTAAGCCCATCTGCAAGACCCCGTCTCAAAATAAAAAAATAACCTTATTTAAAAAAAATGCTAGATTTGAATACTGGTGAAGAGACCATGAGTCCTGAGATATAGAACGCTTCCAAAATCTAGAAAACGTAAGAAAATAAATCTTCTGAATCCTCTAGAAAGGACTAATTTGATTTATGCCTCTCCATATCCTTCTTGAATTTTTAACCTACAGAACTGTAAGATAATACTTTTGTTTTATTTTAAGCCACTAAATTTGTGACAAAGTTTACAACAGTAACAGAAAACCAACACATCCCTTTCTATCTTACTACTTGACTCATTCATTTCAGTTGAAATAACTAGGAATCCACAAGCCATGCACTTAGAGTTCAACTTCAGTATCCTTTTGAAATTTTCTTTTTCAAAATCTAATGCAACAAAAATGTTTACAAAATATAGCCAATGGGGTGTCATAAGGTTAATTTTCATTATTCCATTGTCAAATCCTAAAATGTTAATTCTCTCTATAATTATTTTGCCAAATGTGGATAATTCTTCCCAGTTTACTTTGTGTTCAGTGTTCTCTATTAGCTTACTTGACTTAAACTCCACTCCATGAAGCTTTCTGAATATTCTCTATCAGAATTATATATCTTCTAATAATTTTTTAGAGTAGTCTTATATGTAACACAGTTACATCTCCCAATATCTGGAAACATTAATACTTTCTTCAACATTATGCAGAGAGGAAGAATATATTGATAAAACAATTCTTGCTGATGCTCTATAAACTGCTAACTCCCAAATCTTACTATCCTATAATGGGCATGTTTGTCACTGATGCTAAGTGCTCATCATGAAAACTCTGCCTGTGATGGTTAAGGAAGGAATAATGAGTACAGTGAGCTACTTCTCACAGTGGCTCGTAAAAATCACTGCCCTCAAAATGAAATCTATCACATTTGTAGATATTTCATTAGCTTAAAAATGCACACAATCAAACCTATGCTCAGCTAATCAAAAAATATATTACTTCATTCAGGAGAGCAGTAAATATTTAGAAGCAGCTCAGTCTTCCCCCACGAACTAGGCCTCTCAGGAAAACGGGAGAAAGCACAAACATCTGTCAGCACATGTTAGAAGTGCAGCATGTTTGGGTAGTCCAGTGGGAAGGAGAGAGGAAACAAAAACAATGTGAATCAAAGGTACTTGTCGTGTGGTCCTGATGAATTTGTGTACTCACTGAGAGTGAGGTATAGCCTGTGCAGGCAAAGAGAGAAAGACTGAGAGAATTTGTAGCTGTTCCTATGTAGGGCATACTCATGAAAGAGAGAGAAGTGGAATTTATGAATTCATCTGAATGGATTCATCATGAATCTACAGTGAGGCTCCTTTTAAAAAACCAGCTGCAAAGAGCCACATTGTTTATCAAGACCTCCGAAATTAAATCGTTGTTTATTTGAATTTGTAATGTGCACATACCGGTCTAAAAATGGAGCTATCCGGAGTGTACTTATCTGCATTTTTTGAGATTGTTTCATTTACTTAACTATCATAAATTGTGAATCCTTGAAGAGTAAGGAAGAATTAAAAAAAGTAGAGTACAATAAGTGGACAATATAAAATAAAATAAAAGCACATAAAAATATAAACTAAATGTCAATCAAAAGAAAAACATTTGAAGTCATTAAATTTCAAAATCACATTAAGGTATTTAGAAGTACTTGCCTTGTTTGAGTATAAAACTGAAAAAATAATGCAGAAGGTAAAACATAAATCTTTATTTGTGCTTGAAAGAGGTAATGTAACATTGTAATATGGAATGTTTCCCAAAGTCCTGATCCTGGAGGCTGTGCTCTATGCCTGATTTTCAAAATCATGTTATATTAAAGATTTATCCTATCATTGTTACTTAGTGTTATACTTGGAGGAAGTAGTGATAGATTATTATTTAAACATATATGTGAGGATTTGAATGGGAAGAAATTAATTTGAATTACTTGTTGAGATAAAATATCTGAGAGTTAGAGAACTAATAGAATAATGTGACATGATGTTCAATGTATCCAAATAGCAATTTCTTTAAGGTAATTTCTCATATTTAGGAAAGACAATGAAAATTGTTTTAAGTTTGGTTTTGGATTTATTACTTGCTTACAGGATGGCATTTTGATATTAGTATTTTTTTTGCGCTTTAAAAACTTCTAAAAAAGAACATTGCATTTCAAAGAGGAAATTATTTCCTAGCTTCTCTTTCTCCTAAAATATTTTACTTTAACACAAACATTAATTTCTGTCAAAGTCACGGAGATACAAAGCAGAAAGACCTTGCTACTTTTCAATTACCTTTCATTCTAGAATAGTATTGTGAGAACACTGTTGAACTCAACAGGAATGATCTGTAGTCATGTGAAGAGTTTGCTTTTTATTCATGTTTTTGTGGGGACTCTTCATGGCTGTTTCCTCACAAGGATTCACTAAAATACCAGTGAAGTGAAATTTAGAACAAGAAAAATCCTTGGCTTACTCTCACTGGTGATGAAATAAAGAATGCAAGTGAAGGAAAAGACAATAAATATATGACACGCTAGTTGAAGTCTTTGATCTCTTTTGGTCTTTTTATTTAAACTTCAAATTTTCTCATAACAATAAGAATTTTATGTGTATGTGTGCCTATGCATGAGTGTTGGTGTGCTCCTGAAACAAATATTTTAAAGCAAATGAGTTGTGTAATTCAAGAAAAAAGAATTGCAAATAGTAATGTTGAAATTTAATAAAATCTAATCTACCAAGATTTTAATTTTTGAAAGTCATTTTGCACTCAACATCTCCCTCAACTTGATAACATTATCTGTAAAAAGAAGGTAAAATGAGGGTCTAAGAGAGTTATTACAGTAACTAATTACTTTGTCATATACCAAGTACTCAGTAATGCTAATAATTTCTGTTTCTGTTATAAAAGCATTTCAAACTTAAAGGAAATATTCAAGAATAGGAATAGTACAAAGAGGTTCCACAACCTGCTTCACAAGCTTAAGGTCCCAAGTTCGACGCTCAGTACCAAAAAAATAAAAATAATTAAATAAATAAATAAAATATGCTAGTACAAAGTGCCCTCTTTAATGCAAATTCAAATGCTGTTAATATTTACCCCGTTTCACTAAGTAGGGTAAAATATGGCCCTTTACTATATTTTAGATATTTCTGAAGTATATCATATACAAAACAGCCGTTAACTGTCATTAACTATGACTAACACTGATCCAATAGTTTAATTTTTTATCTGCAGTTCAGTGTTTTCATTTGAATAAATAAATTCTTTTATCACATTTATTTCTGCATCATTATAGGATATAAATATAGATTCTAGAACTTGATCATAGTTTCTTTTTGTCTTTTTTGACTCACATTTAAAAATATAATTATATCCACCTTAGATTTTATAAGTGCTTCCTCAATCTGTGTTTCCTTCTTGGTTCCTTATCTTCAGATCTACATCTGTATTCCTGAATAGACTATTACTTGGGTGATGTATCCTTAGAAAATCACATCTGGTGCTGCATGGTGTCCGCTTGTCCCGATCAAAATTCACTAGAAAACTACTGAAGATGAAAGGGAGGCTTTCTTTACAAAACAAAAGCAACCCTCAGTAGAAAACTAAAATGATTTCAGAAGGAAAAAAGGAAAGGAACTGTTTATGTAGAGAAATTCCCCAAACAGGTTCACTCGAGTGGGTTGGCAAATGAAGAATGCAAACAAGCATGCTGATTCCAATTACTCTGTTTTATGTAAATGTGGCTGAAACCAAGCCCACTTCAGATTGGTTGACATCTAGATATTAGTAGGTGATAATTCATTGCTGAATTCAAAGGAGCAAAATAAGACTCTTCTGGAGTGTTTATTTTGGCAGTAGAGGTAGGAACTTTCCTTGGCAAGAGTCAAAACACAGGTTGTGGTTTCTCCAGGAACAGAGTATAAGTATGACTCACAATGAACAACTGGCCATCAAGATTCATTAAATATATATAAAGTAATATAAATAAAGAAATAAATAAATATATAAATATACATATATATTTAATAATATAAAGTTTGGAGGTTTATCCTGAAGAAATAGCTATCAAGATTCATCGCATATATGATATAAATATAAATTATATAATATGAAGCTTTGGAGATTTATCTCGCAGGTATTTTCATAGAACTGGGGTTGCTGAGTCAAAAAGTAAATATGAACAAGGTCTTATGAAAGACTACCAAACCCTTCTTCTCAGAGTTGTACCAATTTATAATCCCACCAGCAGTGTCCATGATTCTTGTTTTTACCGTAATTGTACTGTTCAACTTTTGAATCTTTGTTGGGTAATTGAATCATTGACAATTTGGTGATTGATAATATAGTTTGCACAATACTTATGAAGTAAATATCATTATTTTATATTAAAGATAAGGAATAGAGCTATGAAAAGATTATATAACTTCCTAAGGTCCTATGGTGAATAATTAATGGAAATTAGTTGAACCATATTCTCCCAAATCCTTATTCCATTAAAAAAAATATGACTCGTTTTCAAAATTTCCACAGAAAAATGGTAATACAAAATTACATGGTCGTAGTTCATGTTGACTGAAAAATAAAACACTAGCTTTCAAGGAAATAACAGAAAGTTGTTCTTTATATGTCAAAATTTATAATATGGGAGTGAAGAAACAGAGTCCTAGCAAAATGATGGAATAATAAAAACAATAAAAGTAGATTGTCCATAATATAGTAAGTGTTTACCTATGATCCTTTGAAAGTAAAGAAGAAAAATTATAATGTTTTGAAATATTTATGGGCTAATAAATTACTTTTTATATTAAGGGCCACATAAAAGAATTTGTGCCCCAAATAAAAATTTTTTTAATATTTAAAAAATAGCATAAATTAATATATATTTTAGCAAAGGTAAAGAACTGTATTGATTCTTTGTCATTAAAATAAAATAGGGCTAGGAATTTAGCTCAGTGGTACCATGCCTGATTCACATGCACAAGATTCTTAGTTCTTCTGTGAAATGGATACTACTCAGTCATAAAGAATGAGAAATAATTACAGCCATTCGTAGGACAATGGATACATTTTGAGGATATACTCTTAATTGAAATAAACAAGTCACACACGTGTAAATACTGAATAGTTTCTCTGGTGTGAAAAACTACAATATAGTGCACAAGATCCTAATGAGATAATTAATAATGTGAAATAGGAAGAAAAGGGCTAAAGGTGTAGTCAAAGTGGAAAGGGTAGGGGAAAGGGAATAAGGGAAAAAGAAAAAAATATGAGAAAATGAAAAGATGGAAATAAAGTGTTTGTAAATGGGGAGGGGAGGAGGGGGTGAAGGGAGGGTGGCTAGAAGGGGGAAAAATGAGAACCAAGACCTGTCATGTAAAGGTACAAGATCCCAGTAATGAATGTAACTGTATTGTATACCTAGAATGTACCAATAAACGCAACAAAAAGAAAAAAAATTTAAAAAGAATGAGAAATTAGAGTCATTCATAGGAAAATGGATACATATTGAGGATATACTCCTAAGTGAAATAAATAAGTCACACGTGCAAATACTCAATAGTTTCTCTGGAGTGAATAAACTATAATGGTACATAAGATCCTAATGAGATAATGGAAAATGTGAAATGGGGAGACAGTGGCTAAAGGTGTAGGAATAGTGGGAAGGGTAGGGGGAAGCTAATAAGGGAAAATAAAAAAAATATGAGAAAATGAAAAAAAGGAAATGAAGGGTTTTTAAAGGGAAGAGGAAGAGGGGTGAAGGGAGGGCAGGGACAAGGGGAATAAATGAGAACCAAGACCTGTCATGTAGAGGTACAAGATCCCAATAATGAATGTAACTGTACTGTATACCTAAAATGTACCAATAAACTCAATGAGGAAAAAAAACAGATTCTCATTTCAATCTCTGGTACCAGAAAACAATCAACTAAACAATCAAATAAAAACCCACAAAAATAACAAAAACAGTTTAATTTTTCATATATTTTCTGTATTTTTTTTTAGTACTGGGTATCAAACTTCATATATTTTCATACACTTTACAAGTATATTAAATTATGAAATATCTAATATCATATTACATATATATTTAAACAAGATTTTGTTAGATTCAACAAAATTGCCTATATTATTCTTATTGCAGGAAATTAATGATCAACTTGTAATTATAGACAATTTCAAATATCTCTTCTGCATACCTGAATATTTGTAATCAAGGAAACTCAGTTTTTCTTATAAACTCTGAACAAATTCTACTACATAATATACTACTTAGTTATAATATTTTATATTGAAATCTGTAAATATTATGTTTTAAATATTTTTATAAATATTTTCTTGGCTTTCTTTTAAAATAATCCTCCTAATCAGCTTTTTAAAGGGCTAATCTATGGACTGTTTTGTTTTTACAAATTTTTCGAATATTTTTCTAAGTGCAGATACTCTAGTAATAGACATCAATTTTATTTTACTTGTCCAGAATACAATGGAATCTTTCTATAGTTGTGATATACACATTCAGTAGCAAAATTTGTTATTCATTATTTAATTTATATATTCCCTCTCTTACTTTTTTGTTTTGTTTTGTTTTTTGAGACGGGGTTTCACTATGTAGTTAAGACTGACCTGGAACTCACTATGTAGCCCAGGCTGGTTTCTAACTCACAGCGATTCTTCTACCTCAGCCTCCTGATTGCTGGGATTTCAGGCACGTGCCACCTCATCCAGCCTTCTCTTACTTTTATTGTAACAAATTTCATTGCTTTTCTGTTTCTAAACATAGTTTTCACTCATTTAGACTAAAAATTTCAGCAGTTGAAATTTTTATGACATCACATTTGTACAATATTTCAATTAAAGATTTCCCTTTGATTTTAATTAAATAAATCTGATATATTGAGGAGTTGACTCTGCCAACTCAATATCATTGCAGAACTCAGACTTCACAAAATAAAGTTTCAAGATTTTAAAAAATTACTTAATGAAGGACAGCAAACAAGTATTTTTTTAGTTTGTACTCAATTTCTCCTAAGTCACTAAAATTTGTAGGTCAGCTAATCTTTACAGTGTAAAATTGTTTATATGTTCAATTACAGAGTCTGTTTAGAGAGAATATCAGATCTTATTTGGATACAATGAGTTATATATATTTCACAACGTGTTTCAAAAAAGATGGCTACTACATAGAGATTTTAGTTTAGATAGGCCTTTCCTTTATCATTATTCTGTGTTCCACCAATATTTATATTTTCATTATAACAGACATATGCCAAACAATGACATTTTGATCAGCAACAGACCACATACATGACAATGATCCCATAAGATTATACGGCCTAGTGATGTCACGATAGTCTTTGTGTAATTACAAAATCATGGAGTGAAGTGTTTCTCATACATATTCACATGTTAATCAAATCTAGAGCAAGAGTAATGGGCATGCCTATAATCCCAGCATTCGGTGTGGTTGACACAGGCAGATCGCATTTGGAGCCTGGCCTGGCAACATAGCAAGACTTGGTCTCAAAATTTAACAACAACAACGACAACCATAATAACAACAGCAACAAGATTAAGAGAAAGAAAAAGAAAGAAAAGGCTGGTGTGTAGCTCAGTGTGAAAGTCCTGGATTCATTTCTCAGTACCACAAATTAAAAAAATAAATAACTAATGGTTTAAAATAAAATATGATCTATTTTGACAATTTTTACTAAATTTACAGCAGCACTAAATATCAGCTGTCCTAATAATCAATAAAATTAAGTTTCAAATTTTTACTTTGAGTTCATTAAGCTTTCAGTAATTAATGCAATTATTGTGCTATATACTCTTATTTCAGGCCTATGATAAAACTGAAATAAAAAAGTAGCATCGCCTATGTTGGAAATTCTGTGTAAAAAAACGCCAGCGTTTTACAGCTTCACTTTTCCAATTCTTTATAAAATAATACTTTAAATTAAAAATCAGTAAAATCAATTTCTGTCATGTAAAAAATGCTTCAGTAAATATTGTATACTTTCTTTTCTTGTCCATAACTTTGTCAGATTAGCACAATTCAGAAGGCTGTACCAGCATTAGGAATTATTGCTCTCTAGAGTACCCTCACATGTGAACCTAAGTCTTATTCCATCTGAGTAGTATGAGTCAAACATTTTAATTCTTAGTAAAGAATCTGCATTAGTAGATTGTTAACAGAAAATAAAACTATATAGATATCTAAGAAAAAATTCTCTACACTTGGATACAAAACAGAGCACATGTGACTACAGATGACAGCAAACAGAAAATATTTATAGAGAACATTTTATACCAGACAATTTATAGGTACAATTACACATTACAAATATGTCCTCAGAATTCTTGAGAATGTTGTATTTAATAGAAAAATGCAATGAATAAATTTCTGGACATTATACATATGAAGATAATTTTAATGTAAAATTTAAAACAAGAGACTGGATAAAGAAGATGCAATTTATCTATAAAATGGGGTACTACTCATCTATAAAGAATGAAAAACTAGAGATATTTATAGCTAAGTGGATGAATATTGAAGTCATACTTTTAAGTGAAATAAATAGGACACATGTAAATATGGAACAGTTTCTCTAGTATGAAAAACTAAAAGTGTAAAGAAGGTTCAAATTGTGTAATTGATAATGTGAAATAGGAAGAAAAGGGCTAAAGGAGTAGGGGAAGTGGGAAGGGTAGGAGAAAGGAAAGAAAGAAAAAGAAAAAATATGATAAAAGGAAAAAACGGAAACACAGTTTTTGTAAATAGGAAAGGTGGAGGGGGTGAAGGGAGGGCAGGGGTATGGAGAAAAAATAAAAACCAAGATACATCATGTAAGAGTACAAGATCCCAATGATATATGCAACTGTACTGTATACCCAAAAAGTACCAGTAAACTTAATGAAAAAAATTAAAGCAAGATAATTTAACTCAATTTTGAAATTTTAAAATAAGATGATTCAATTAATAGTAAGTAGAGAAAAATATTCAAGGACACACTGTGTAGCATGGTCATTAGAATATTTTGGATTTACTGGTCAACTAGTGTTATTTTTTTTTCCTTTGATAATGCTGATTACTTGATATTTGCCATTTAAACCTAACAAATCACCATAAAGTCCATCTTTATAATAGATACTATTAGTTTTGATCTGCTAATATAAATGAGTAACTAGGTAAAATGTTAACAATTATTGCATGTTAAGCAGTTTTTATGCTTTAGTGTTGACCACCTCTAAAATAAAATATTTTGGGAAGAAGTTATATTTGTAGTAATTAGACTAGATACAGATATTTTGGAATAAATGTAAGGCAACAAAATTATACTTCATCCTCTCACATGGTAGGCAAAATAATCATCTAGAAAGATAAATAACAAGTACTATGTTCATTATGTATAGGATAAAGAGTTTTGGAATCTCAAGATTCCTGCTGAGAACAATTAGAAGACACTTATTAAATGAAAAAAAAAAACATGAGATAGATTTCAGCAGAAAGCTAGGAATCATTCATAATTGGGCTCAGAATTTTTGAGACAGTTTATAATCTATATTGGCTTTTTACTTGAGAATGTTTTACACTTTTAAGTGTAACTAAACAGTTGAAAATAACCTTCATCCCAAATAGAGGTCCACTTCCTTCAGCAGAGTTCAGGCAAGTTTCTGATGTTCTGCAAGAGCAAAGTGTAAGAACTTGAGACAACCATTCTCTCATACAGGTGTTTTATTTTTTATACTCAAGCCTTCAACTGAGATCACAATCTGTATTGAAGGATACTGGAAAATACGAGAAAAACAGGATGGGCAGAACTGTTTTCTTTTATGAGAGGATGAGGTCATGGGAAAGGCACAGATCTTCTACTTAAAAATACTGAAGGGCTAGCTTTGGGGACAGAGATGAGCCAGAGGTAGATTAATCTTTAAAAACATTTCATATGAAACTTTCTTTTACTCAGGTCTTTATTGAATTAAGGTGATGATCTCTTCAGTCTGCAAGAGTTAGAAAAAAGTATATAAATCTTCTCTCGTAGCTGATAACATAATCTTATCTTTAGCTGATTTGCTCTAACACAATTTAAAATTAATTAACAAATATAAGCCGTGCCAAGAGAAAATATGATATAAGTGAAAACTAGAGAGAAGAAATTTTAAAGAGTGATGAAATTAGGTATATAGGTATCAGTATACTAAGATTAGATGTCAAGAGGATTAAGTAATTTTGATTAGTAAGTCCAAGAATATAGAAGTACAGAATATTTGAAGGTAAAAGGGTAAAGTAAAATATCAAAATACTAAAGGCAGCTGGTAATTATACTTTATTTAATTTATAAATATATTTAGTAACATACATGTTTGTATTTATACTGAATACAACTATATTTAAATTAATTCATGTATTTGAAAATAAATTTACACTTCTTCAGTTTAATTGGTCTCATTTCAAGTCTTATGAAGCAACATGTAACTCTTGGCTATGTATTTAGTTTACACATATGTAAAATATTTCCATCCTCCCAGAGCTAAAAAAAAAAAAAAAAAATCCACGTAAGTGACATATACATATATAAAATGTTATGTATATATAACATACAACAATAAATTTTAATTTATTTTAAAGTAAGCAACAAAAAAACATTTACAAAAATTGATCATATGCTAAATTATAGAAAAATCCTCAAAAAATTTGTAATTTTTTTCTCCTATGAACAATGGAATTAGAGAAGAATCAAGAACATATACATAATCAAAAAGTGCTTAACTTCTTTCAAACAATGTGATTTGATTCTTTCAGGTGATAAAATGAATAAAAATGAAAATGAGAAAACAGTTTGAAATGATAGATAATTAAAATTTCATACATCAAAACTAGGGGCAGTCTGCAACCACAGTACTTAAGAAAATGTGATATTTTAAATGTATAAGATATAAAATGAGAAAGACTGAAATCAATCATGTTAAATTTCATCTCCTAAAGATAGAAAAAAATACAGTAAATTAAAGTTTCTCAAGTATAAAATAAGAAAATTAGGAACTGAACTGAAGAAAGCAGAAAATAGAACCTAACATCAACTGAATGATTCTTTAGGAAGATTAAAAAAGTTGATTGACACCTAGTAAAGCTAAGAGAGACATAAAATAGGATGACACAAAAATTTCTACCATCAGGAATCAAAAAGGAAACATTCAACAGAAAGCACAGACATTACATACATAAGAAAATATTATGAAAAACTTTAAGCTAATGGTCTTGATGACTTTTTGAAATAGAGAAAAACTAATTGAAACATGACTTCTCAGTAGTGACGTAACAAAGAAATAATCTGAGTATTTTACATGTATTAAATATTCTAATTTTATTTTCAAACGCTTTCCCAAAAACATCTTTGATTGGAATTGGCTGAAAGGTAAACTCTTAAAAAAATTAAGGAATATAAAAATTCTCTAGAGAAAAGCAAATGACACCCCCACCTTGTTTTATGAGGCTTTCATAACCATAACAAACCTAGATAATATCATTAGTAAAGAAAATTGTATACAAATGTTTCTCTCTAACAGATGTAATAATATATAAACATGATAACTTTCACGGCTTTAATTTAAAAATGCAGTCATCATTTAACATTTGAAAATACTGTAACTGTATAACAATTATGTATACTATTTCAGACATAAACAGATTACAAATTTCATAACAATCAACCATTGTTACTGCAAAAATAGCAAATTATCAAATTAGGAACAAAAGAGGATTTCCTCAGTCTGATAATAGAGTGTATACAGTATTCCAACAGCAAATATATTTCTGGTGAATTATTGAATGATTTTACCTTAAATGTGAAAATATACTTGCCAGAGTCCTTTCTATTTAGTATTGTGCTGGAGTTTCTGGCAGATGTGGTAAATAGTTACCACAGGCTTTGCAGTCTCTTGCCAACCCACAATAGGCCTCAGCAATTTATTAATATTTTAGTTCAATTCTTTTCATCACTATCTGGTTTTGTCTGCCTCAGATAAACAACTGCTCTTATCCTGTAGGCACCTTTCTTTCACCACATTTTGGGTAATTTGGTTAGTCTTCAATTATTTAATTATTGGAATTCAAGAAAAGTTGTAAAGTTGGAATATGAATGGCTTTTTCTTACTGGAAGATTTGAAGTAACCCTCCTTGCATCTTTCTAGGTTTCCATAAAGAAACTGGGCTTAAGGGTATTTATTAAACCTGTTCGTTTTTTAAGCTCCTTGGGTTTTATTTTTTTTTTCCCATCTTTTATTGAGTTTATTGGTACTTTTTAGGGATACAGTACAGTTACATTCATTGTTGGGATCTTGTACCTCTACATGACCAGTCTTGGTTCTCATTTTTTCCCCTTGCCCCTACCCTCCCTTCATCCCATCATCCCCTTCCCATCTACAAACACTTTATTTCCATCTTTTCATTGTTTTACATTTTTTCTTTTCCCTTATTACCCTTCCCCTACCCATCCCACCTTCCCTACAACTTTAGCTCCTTTATTTCCATTTCTAAATGTCAGTAATCTTATCAGGCTCTTCTGTATCATTGCAGATGATTCACACTAGAGAAACAATTTGGTATTTACATATGTGTGCCTTATTTATTTCACTTAGGAGTATATCTTCAATATATATTCATTTTCCTACGAATTAATCTATTTTCTCATTCTTCATGACTGAGTAATATTCCATTTTATAGAAAAACCACATCTTCTTTATCCAGTTTCCAACAGATGGACAAATGGGCTGTTTCTAAGTTTTAGCTATTACAAAATGTGCCGCTATAAACATGGGTGCACATACTTCCCTGTGATATGATTATTTTAGTTCTTTTGGAAGGATAACCAGCAGAGGGATGGCTGGGTCAAATGGAACCTCCAGTCCAAGCTCATTGAGGTATCTCCATATTGATTTCCATAGTGGTTGCACCAGTCTGCATTCCCACCAACAATGGAGAAGGGTTCCTTTCTCCCCACAACCATGCCAACATTTGTTATTGTGTGATTTCTTGATAGCAGCCATTCTTTGTGGGGTGAGGTGGAATCTCAGTGTTATTTTCATTTGCATCTCTCGAATGATCAGTGATGTGGAACATTTTTTCATATATTTACTTGCTGCTTTTAATTTGTCTGAGAACTGTCTGTTCATTTTGGATGCCCATTTTTATTCAGGTCTTTATATTTGGGGGGACTGATTGTTTTGAGTTCTTTGTATATTCTTGATAATAGTCCTTTGTCTGAGGAACAGCTGGTAAATTTTTTTCCCACATTGTAGATTGTCTCTTAGTTCTGCTGATGGTTTCTTTTGAAGTACAGAAGCTTTTTAATAAGATGAGATCCCAGTTGTTGGTTCTATTTGCTAGTTCCCGTTCTACTAAGGATTTGTTCATAAAGTCTTTTCCTATGCCAATGTCTTCCAGAGTTCTGAGTAACTTACCTTCCAGCAAGTTTCATGTTTCTGTTTTAATATTTAGATCTTTAATCCACTTGGATTTAATTTAATGCCTGGTGAAAGATAAGCATCCGATTTTAATCTGTGGCAGGTTGAATTCCAGTTTTTCCAACACCATTTATTAAAGAGGTATCTTGCTTCCACTGAGGATGGTCAGCTCCTTTATCAAAGAAGAGTTAGCTGAGTACATCTGGGTTTGTTTTTGTGTCTTCCAGTCTGTTCCACTGATCCTCAGGCCTGTTTCTTTGCCAGTACCATGCTGTTTTTATCACAGTGGCTTTGTATTATAGTTTCAAATTGGGAATTGTTATACCTGGTGCCATGTGTCTGTTGCCTAAAATGGCTTTTGCTATTCTAAGTCTCTTATGGTTCCAAATGAATTTTTGGATTCTTTTTTCTAGTTCTGTGAAATTAGTGTTGGAATTTGAATTGGCATTGCATTGAATGTATATAGAAATTTTGGTAGTATGGCCATTTTCACTATGTTGATTTTTCCTACCCAGGAGCAGGGGATATCTTTCCATTTTTTTATATCCTCTTCAATTTCTTTTTTCAGAGTGCTATAGTTTTCAGTGTAGAGATCTTTTGCTTCTTTTGTTAGATTGATTCTTAGATACTTCATTTTTTTGGATGCTATTGTAAAAGGAATTTTTTCCCTTATTTCTCTCAGTGAATCTGTTATTTGTGTATAAAAAGGCTATTGATTTTTTTGGTGTTCACCTTGTATCCAGATACTCTACTGAATCTGTCAATTGTCTAGAAGTCTTTTGGTGGAGTTTTTTGGGACTTCAATGAAGAGTATCATATCATCAGCAAATAATGACAGTTTAACTTCTTCCTTTCCTATCTTTATTGCTTTAATTTCTTTCTCTTGTTTAATTGCTGTGGCCAATGTTTCCAGAACTATATTGAAGAGGAGTGGTGATAATGGGCATCCTTGTCTTGTTCCTGATTTTAACATGAAGGTTTTCAGTTTTTGGCCATTTAATATGATGTTGGGTGTTGGTTTTTCATAGATAGCCTTTATTAAGTTGAGGTATAGACCATCTGTTCCAATTTTTTGCAGGGTTTTTATCATGAATGGTTGTTGAATTTTATCAAGTGCTTTTTCTGCATCTATTGAGAGGATAATATGGTTTTTGTCCTTGACTTTTTAAATATAATGTATTACATTTATTGACTTTCATATGTTAAACCACCCTTGCATCTCTGGAATAAATACAACTTGGTCAGGATGGATGATCTCCTTGATAATCCTCTGTATTCTGTTTGCTAATATCTTATTAAGGATTTTTGCATCTATATTCATTGAGGAGATTGGTCTATAGCTCTCCTTTTTAGTTGCATCTTTCCCTGGTTTGGGAATCAAAGTGAACTTGCTTCCAGGAATGAATTTGGAAGTATAGCTTCCCTTTACATTTCATTGAAAAGTTCAAAGAGTTCAAAGAGAAATAGTTCTTCTCTAAATGTCTTGTAAAATTTAGCAGTGAATCCATCAGGGCCTGGGCTTTTCTTTGTTGGTAAGTTTTTAATTACATTTTCAATTTCACTGACTATAATTGGGTGTTTAAAATGTTTTTGTCTTCTTTGTTCAACTTTGGTAATTTGTAAGTATCTAAAAATCTGTCCATTTCTTCTGTGTTTTCCATTTTATTGGAGTACAGGTTCTCAAAGTAGGTATTCATGATCTTGTGTATTTCTTTTGGATCTGTTTGACTTTGTCTTTTTCCTTCCTGATTGCATGGATCTGAGCCTTTTCTTTCCTTTTTTTGATAAGATTAGCTAAGGGTTTGTCAATTTTATTTATTCTTTCAAAAATCCAGCTCTTTGTTTCATTTATTTTTTGTATCATTTTCTTAGTTTCCATTGTATTGAATACTGCTCAGATCTTTATAATTTCCTCTCTTGTTCGAGCCTTGGGTTTTTCTAGGAGTCTAAGTTTCATCATTAAGTTGTTAATTTGAGCCTGCTCTGTTTTCCTAGTGTGGACATTCAATGTTATGAATTTTCCACATAGAACTGCTTTCATTGTGTCCCATAGATTCCTGTATGTTGTATTGGCATTTTCATTTATTTGTAAAACCTGTCTGATTTCTTCTTTAATTTCCTCTGTAATCCATTGATTGTTGAGGAGAGTGTTGTTCAGTTTCCATGTGCTTATGAAGTTCCTACAGTTTTTTGTGCTATTGATCTCCAGCTTGATTGCACTATGATCTGATAATATACAGGGGATGACTTCAATTCTTTTGCATTTATTCAGACCTGTTCTGTGAGCCAATATGCAGTCTATCTTGGAGAATGATCCATGTGCAGCCAAAAAGAATGTGTATTCTTATTTTGCTTGGTGGAATACTCTGTAAACATCTATTAAGTCCATGTGTTCCAAATCTTGGTTCAGTTCTATTATTTCATTGTTGATTTTCTGCCTAGATGATCTGTCAATTTGTGATAGTGTGGTATTTAAATCCCCCACTAAAATTGGATTAGTGCTTATTTGGTTTTTCATGTTACTTAATATTTGTTTTATGTAGTTGGGAGCATTTATATTTGGTGCATATATGTTTATGATTGTCAACTCTTCCTCTTGAATTATTCCCTTTACAAGGATGTAGTTTCCTTCTTTGTCTCTCTTAATGAGTTTTGGTTTGAAATTTACTTTATCTGAGAATAAGATTGCTACCCCTGCTTTTTTCTCGGCTTCTGACGCATGAAGAATTTTTTTCCATCCTTTCATTTTCAGTCTGTGGGCTTCAAAAGAACAATAACATGACAATAATAAGTCATAATATATCAGTTATAACCATCAATGTTAACGGCCTCAATTCCCCAATCAAGTGAAATAGACTGGTAGAATGGATTAAGAAGCAAAATCCAACAATATGTTGTATAGTAAATGTGTTTTAAACTCATTGTCAAGTTTAATTACAAGGTACAATATTTCACTGCCCCACAAGCATTAACATGTGTGAGTCAAGGGGGAATTTTTTTAAAGTAAACCCACTAGTTTGGTAAATCTAAGATGAGACCAATCATCTTCATTTCTAATAAATAGGCTCTCAGTTAAAATACATTTGACTGCTCACAAGACAACAATTAGATTAGCTTGACTCTACTTCCTTTGTCATCAAGGAAATGCAAATTAAAACCACAGAGTGACCATACTTCAAGCCCACCAGAATGGTTGAAAATATAATGTTGCCATTATTGCATATTGGCAAAGATTTACAGGAAGAGAAATGCTCATGTATTATTGATAGGAAAGAACATCATTTGGGTGCATGTTTTGCTGGTATCCATTAAACCTAGACATATATACGCACAGTAATGCAGCAAATCTGGCATTATATACTCCAAAAACATTTGAAAAAGAAATAGTACAAGTGCTTACCAAAGTATAAACTGTGTACAAGAATTTCAGTAACTGCCCTAGTTGCATTATCTCTAAAGTAAAACAATATAAATGTCCTTCAAAATAGAAAGCACATATAAAACAGAATATTCACACAACAAAATCCTATACAAATGACATTGAATTAAGCACAACTAGCCAGAACAGTGGAAAAAAAAGCCAGCGAAATGATTATATATAAGGTTTACACTGTCAGAAATCAGGTAACTGATTTTTTTTTTTGGTACCGGGTATTGAACTCAGATCCTTGCGCTTGCAAGGCAGGCTTCTGATCTGCTAAGCTAAATCCCCAGCCTGATTTTTTCTTGAAAGAGAGGTTGTACCTACTTTCAAGCTAATCTGAGAGTTGGTTAGATTACTTTTATTTCTTTGCATGTTTTGTTTTTGAGTGTTCATCTCTCTAAATACTTAAAGTTTTGCCGATATTTGTAATTATTTTATGTATATTTACTTAACAGTCTTTCTCAAAACTTAATCAATTAATGCTAATTATGGAAAGTGTTGTAAAACACTCTGAAGTAAAGGGAATAAATCAGAAATGCACAATGACCACTTCCAGTCTTGTATTAAGAGCAATTGCATGAAGAAGGATTAGCTATTTTTCACTCTCCAGTTTTTCAAGATCTGCAAGTTGTTTGATTTACTGCCACATTCTCTCCTGAATTCATAAATCCTTTATCTTTGTGAAGTATTTTAATAGTACTAAATTCCTATTGCATTTAACACAGCTTGAAACATATTACTGCTAATAATCTTATTTTATATTTAAATTTTATAAAAAATCTATAGGAATAGAAGGGCATTCATTTTTTTCTCTCCTTCTCCTCCTTTTCCTCCTCCCCCTCCTCCTCCTGCTTCTTCTCCTTCTTCTCGTTTTCCTTTGAGAGTGAGTATTAAAGGCATACTAAAATTGTTTTCTAAATGTTAGGTCTTATATCCTCAAAGAATAACTCAGAAAATACTAGCAAATTAAGTAAACATTGCATAATTTTTGAATAATATTTATGAATTTTAAATATACTTACACAGTTAAGAGACTATGTCCCCTGTACTCTAATCTGTTCTAGAAAGACAAATAGTCTCCCTTTCCTCCCTTTTCCTGTCTCTTATTCTCCCTCTTTGTCTTCCTCTTCAATCTCCCTTTTTTCACTGAGAAAGAAGGAACCTTCAAGCCATCTCCACTGCGGCTGTGGTCCTTGTCCAGGAAACCGAGGACTTGAGACATTGATGGTAGCAAACTGTGCGCTCACAGCAGGCCTATGGGGAAACAGGATGAAGGACGCCACTGCAGGCTAGTAGACCTGAGGACAGAGTTTGTTCAGAGGTGATAACGTGGCCTCTCAGGGCCAAGTAGGGGAGAGGAACAGCTACTGATTTCCAACAGGTTACCAGAGGAGAGGAGAGCAGAGGAGGAAGACTTGCCAGTCTGCTCACTGGCCCCCGGAGGGCAGTGGGTTTGTGCGGGGTGCCCCACTCAGGACTTTCAGCACCAGCTGATTTTCAGTGTTTGCTGGACTCTCAAGTTTGCCCCTCTCCCTCTCTCCTCCACCTCTCCGTCCTCTTCCTCCTCTGCCAAGGCCAGCTTATTGAAGGCACAAGTCAGGAGACCACCCAGCAGGAGCTGTGGGCACCAGTTCCACCAAACACATGAAAGACTTTTAATACTGCGGTTGGCCCAAGCACTTGTTCATAGAAGTCCACACTGTGCTCCTTAGCCAACTGCTGACTTTGCTCTCTTCCCACTGCCCTTTCTACTCTTCATCAGCTTTACCACTTAAGGATCTTTTGGACACCTGGCATATACTCATCCATATCCCTGGGATGCTGGTAAGAGTGCTCACTTCTAAGGACCTTGCACTTGTGAGGCAGGCTGCGGAACCACCGAGCTAGATCCCTGGCCCTTTAATGTAGAATGAAATATTCAGTGCGCCATCTGTTGTACTGCTCTATCACTGTTTGATACTGTATCTTTCCTGCTCGGGTTGTCCCAATTTTGTATCTGCTCTTTGATGCCATCTACTTCTATGGTCTTCATCTTAAAGTCAGCACCCAGGGAGGAGATGTGCAAGGGGTGGAACTCTTTGTTGAGGCAGCACAGCAGGCAGGACTTGTCCACCTGAGTCCCTGATGAGCAGAAGCCAGAACAGCACATTGTACTGCTGGCCATGGCCACCTGAACTGGCCTCACCAGCTCCCCTCTGCATCGTCCTGTCCCTCTTCCTTTCTTTCTCTCTATGTCTCTCTCTAAATATATATGGAGATTTTTCTTTCAAAAACTGAGGCAATGCAATCTTTGGGTCACAGTAACATTTACAATAGAAGATTTCTTCTATGTGGAACATCCTTGCTACTTTTTTCTTGGTTTTTTTCTGCATCAAGCATAGTGTCTGAGTATCTAGTAAGTATCTGATTAATTTTTTTGAATGAAGTTGAGTAATGATTCATCTTTTGCTACAATTTGAATAATTTCATACTGCTTAGGAAGGGAGAAAATAATACATCATTAGAAAGTCAAACTTTTCAGGTAACTCAAACGTGAAATTATTAACGAGTGAAAAAAGGCTGTTGGTTGAAAGAAAAGTGAAAAATCTATTCAGTGAGAAGATATACTTCTAACTTGATATCTGCTGTATGGCTCTTGGAAAATAGCATTTCTATCATAAACACTTAAAAATTTATGATATGAAAGTCAAGAACTCAGAAAGAGGCTTATTCTGAAAATTTTAGAATCATAGAAGTGGGCAAAGTGGATTCTTTCAACCTAACTTTGTAACTATTACATAGTGCTGGATAATTTTGTAAGGAATTGTTTTCTGTCAAGAAAAAGAATTATTAAAAGAAGGGAGCCACTCAGTGGGGAGACAATTACTAGCTCCAACTAACAACTAATGTAATTAGTGTGCTTACATGTTTTATTTGGGAATATAAATTTATTAATCAAATATAAGTGATAATGTTGGCTACCTGGTGATTTGTAAATGTATACACCTTGCTGAATTGTAATTTGAAGTCCATTAGCTTGGAAATTGTCAGGAAGAAGTTTCATGATGAGTTTGCAATGATATACTCGAAGTGGAAACATCAATTGGCTAATGAATGTGTTTGAAAGGAGTGGGCTGCAACTCTGTTGAAGGTTATAGGGAAAGGGCGGAGACCTCAGCAGGGTTTCCCCCAAACCACGTTAATTCACTATTAAGGGAAAGTGGTCAGTGTCAATTAATCTTACACACCTGGGAAAGAGTGACCAACTACAGCTACCAAAAGCAAGGATCTTAAATACAAGACCAAGTGTTGCTGCATGGGTTACAAGCTGGAAGTTTCACTGCTTTAAGGATATGAATAACTTCCATGAGTTCTCTCAATTACCAGCAAGACGCTATTTTAAAAGATGCTGAACTTACTTTTCAAGAATGAATATATGAATATCAAATTTCACTAGTTTTTAAAAATTATTTTTAGAATTCTTAAAGCAAAGGCACATGATTTTCTCTTCTCTATTTAAAATAATTCCTCATGTTGAGATTTTAACTGACATCTTGTGTGCACGACTAAGTATATTTAAAATGTGTAACTAAACATTTTATTTCCATTTTTTCATTTTGTCATATTATTTTTCTTTTCCCTTGTTACCTTTACCCTACCCTTCCCACTTTCCCTACCCCTTTATCCCTTTTCTTCCTATTTCACATTATCAGTTATCTCATTAGGATCTTATGTGCTATTAATGAATGTAACTGTACTGTATACCTAAAATGTACCAATAAACTCAATTAAAAAAAGATGTGTAAGTCACAGGGAATAACAACTCCTATGTTTTGAGTCCTTACTCCGTGCCATGCTCTCCTGGTAACATATATATGTATATATTTTACTAAATCCTTTTAACAATTTATAGGTGCTATTTCCCAGGCATCCTTAAAGATGGTGTGGCCTTGTTACAAATTCTAGCCAACAGAATTTTGGATGAGAGGATATATGCTTTTTCTGGGACAAGGTATTTAAGAACTTGGTGTGGATTCCATCATTTTTGCCTTTGTCAGTTAGTATGTCAAAGAAAAGGCCCTAGAGCATGGGTCAGGGTGTCATTACAACTACAGGTTAGAAGGAACAATTTTTCAGATCTTGAGAATGAGAAATGTGGTCCACAGCTTTGAACCCCTCCCTGGGCTACTGTATTAAATCAAAATGAATGTTTTTTGAATTTGACCTCTTACTTATGCAGCTGTATTTAATAAGGCAGTTTAGATGACTAGTCAGTAGTGAAAGACATTCCTATTACTTCTTTTTCATAATTGAGAAAACTGAGGCACAGAGTTTAAGTGAATTTTTCGACTACTGATTAACCATGTGAACTTTTGAATCCATGTATTCCGAATGCCAAGACTACTTCTACTACTTTGTGGTGTTTGCTGCCACAAATCTGAGGGCTATCTGACTGAATGACGTGTGGTTAATGGCATAGGGAAGCTAACCCAGAGGGAAGATGTGGTAGTAGCTGAGCTGGCATGTTGTGTGCAAACTAGACGAGTGACCAACTGTAGCTGCCTTTTGATACTATCTTTTTTGACCTAGAGCAGCCATTGATGGATAATAAATAGGAGTCCTTAAGCAAAGAACTGCTCACTAAGGGAAAGACTTACATCTAAACCTGACAAGCAGAATTCTTTTCTCCTGTTTGCCTTTTCTTTTTGCCCCATGCACAAGGAGCTGGTTACTAAAAAGGGAATAGAGAAGTGTGAAGAAATATTTCATGCCCCTCGATTTTTGGAGCCACACATAGCCCTACCTAAATTAGAAATAGGAGAAGTTTGAGCTAAGTTTCACACAAAACATTATTAAAACCAATTTTCATGAATATTGATAAATAAACCAGAATTTAGAAATTGAATTTAGTTAATTCCAACACACAAATGTAAAAACAAAACTATGAAGTACAAAATATCATTAAGGAGTTCTATATATGTAATGTATTTTACAATAAAATTCTAAGAAACAATAGCAACCATGCCAATCAAACACATTTTTGTTAATATTCTCCTTTGGATAATCAACTGTCTTTGTTCATTACTTGGACTGTCCCTAATGTGTATGTACTGTATATGTATGTAGGTGTTCATGTCTGCATACACACTCATGCACACACACACACACACACACAGGATGATTAAATCTAGATAAATATATTACTTCACATAGATATCATTTCAAACACTCATGCACACACACACACACACACAGGATGATTAAATCTAGATAAATATATTACTTCACATAGATATCATTTCATTGGGGTAGCATATATCATCTAATCACCAATTTTCAAAAAATAGTGTATCATCTCTAACTATAGTATTGATGAACAATA
Organism: Fukomys damarensis; assembly: GCF_012274545.1. NCBI lineage: Eukaryota > Metazoa > Chordata > Mammalia > Rodentia > Bathyergidae > Fukomys > Fukomys damarensis. The sequence goes on from NW_022900928.1 coordinate 47,412,029, forward strand.
GATCTCTTAACACTCTTCTTATCAAACTGTAATTACATATCCTTGGACCAACAGCTTTCTATATTTTCCTCCCTACTAACCACTGCAGTTTCTGATAACCACAATCCTATTAAAAATTCCACATCAAAGTAATATCATATGGTATTTTTCTTTCTGCTCTGGCTTATTTCCTCCAGGTTCATCCATATTGTCACAGATGTCAGGATTCCATTGACTTTTTTCAGGCTGAGTAATACTCCAATGTGTGTATGTATCACCTTTTCTTTATCTGTTGTCTGCTGATAGATTATTTTCATTTTTTAGCTAATGTGAGAAGTGCTGCAATAAATATTGCAGTGCAGATGTCACTTTGACATGCTCATCTCAATTCCTCTGTGTATATAACCAGTTGTGGGGGCACTAGACTAGATAGCAGTTCTATTTTTAATCTTTTCAGGACTTTCCAGTGTTTTTTTATGATGTCTATACTAATTTACATTCTGCCAACAGTGTAAAAGAGTGATTTTTTTCCTCCAGTCTTGCAAACACGTGTTATCTTTTGTTTTCTTGATAATAACCATTCTAACTATGGTGAAATGGTATCTCATTTGATTTTCGTTTACAATTACCTGATGATTAATGATATTGAACATTTTTTATGTACCTGTTGTCCATTTGCATGCCTTTTGTTGAGAAATGTCTACTCAGATCATTTGCTCATTTTTAATTGGTCTATTTTACTTTTTGCTATTGATTTTTCTATACTCCTTATATAGTCTTTTAATATTAAATCCTCAAATGTCTAATTTGTCAATATATATTTTTGGTTATTAAGTCATTGTAAGATGTCTAATTTGTCAATATTTTTCTCCATCCATAGGTAGCCTCTTCATTCTGTTGCTAATTTTATTGTATGTATATAATAAGCCTTTAGCTTAGTATAATTTCCTTTATCTCTATTTGTTTCTGTTGTCTATGCTTGGAGGTCTATTAAAAAAAAAACTTTGTCCCTAACTATGAAACTTTTCTTATGATTTTTTTCTAGAAATTCATTAATTAGGACTTTTACATTTGTCATTATTTTGCTTTGGTTTTTGTATGTACTGAAAGATAATGGTCTGAGGTATATTTTTCTAAACATGAACTTGCAGTTTTCTATACGCCACTTGATAAAGAGACTGTTATTTCCCTCTTCTATGATATTGACAATTTTGCAAAAAATCAGTTAGCTATCATAGAGTAGATTTATTTATGGGTTCTCTATTCTGTTCCATTTGTTGATATGTCTGTTTTTATGCCAGTACCATGATCTTTTAATTATTATAGCTTTGCAATATATTTTGAAATCACATCATATGATGCATCTAGTTTGTCTTTTTGCTCACTATTGCTTCAACTCTTCAAGGCTTTTGTGGTTGCATACAAATTTTAAGATTCTTTTTCCTGTGTAGAATGCTGTTGGCATTATGATAGGGCCTACAATGAATCTGAAGATTGCTTTGAGTAAAATGGACATTTTATAGAGATTCATATTTCTAATCATAAACATGGGATATTTTTTCAATTTATTTGTATCTTCAATTTATCTTATTATATCTGATATTTTTACTGTAGAGATTTTTCATCTCCTTATTTATATTTATTATTCAGTATTTATTTTATCCTATTGCAGCTATTGTAAAGAGAATTGTTTTCTTCATTTCTTTTTTATTTTGTGCATTGATTTTGTAACTTTCAACATTTATTCTGTTTCCTGCAAACTCCTAAATCCTGGGTCAACCAATATAGTTGATTACCCTGACTCTAGAAAAGTGATTTGTATTTTATTGTACTTTAAATTCTATGTCATCTTTCTCCATTTTGTTTGCTCTCTACTTCTTTTTTTCCCTGTTCATCACTTGTGATCCACCCAACAGACTTTAGTACAATTTCACTAAGCATGTAGCTGTTCTGTGATGTTATCCTATCCTATACTAATTTTGATTCTTTCAGTTCTTATAGGGTCCCCATTCAAAATGCTTATAGTTTGTCAATATTATTTTATGTTTTAAAATATAGCTTAAAAAGACTTCCCTATTATACTTTTATTGATCTTCTCAATCCCAGGTAGAACTGATAGTTTTGTTTTTTTACCTTATCCAGAATTTTATTTCCATAGATGTGATGTAATGTTACTTTTTTTTTTTCACTTGTTTAGATTCCCCTCATCCAGTGGCAAATTTAGATCTCTAGTCTGACTCTTGCTAATGCAATGTAATTTTAAAAAGTATTTTTTCCTGCAAAATAACTATTTTTATTTATGTAAGAACAAGCCTCTTTTTTGCTGAGATTATTTATAGTTGAAAGTTGCTTTCCTGGAATACAAATTTCATCTCTATGCTTTTAAGTGTTCTAAGTAAAGTAACTTTTGATGACACCAAATGATGTTTATGATTGCAAAGGGAGAAAAGGCCCAAATACAATACACCATATACCATACATATACATACAGATATATTAGAGTATGTGTATCTATATATTATAAAAATTTAAACAAAAATATTAATAAAGCAATACATGTACACAAATTATAAAGATACTATATATTAAAAATAACAATAATTATTGGATAGCAAAAAAGTAACTGGTTTTAATTTTTATATTTCTTATGTTTATGTTTCTAAAGTCATTTAAAATGATCATATATTTACTAACAAAAACATAAACTATATGTGTTGATATTGTCATAGTTTTCACATAATGTATTTAATGACTTTTTACTGGTCATTTGGATTTCTATTACTTCATAAAGAATCTATACAGTATTAACTTTAAATTATTTTTCAAATTTGATGATCATGCTGCTTGTTACTTCTTGGCAGCTTTCATGGAACTACAATTCACTGAATTCTTCGAAGAATTTGCTGTTACTGGAGTTTTACTTTTCCATTAACTGTTGTATCAAATAGAGATAATTTGGAAATATTCCATTTGTGAGTTAGACAATCATTTTAAACTCAAAGGATTGGGCTTGATTACCTTTCACTGAAAGTCTAAAACAGGTGGTCTTTCAAGTTCAATTAAGCTCAAACTAGGTTGCTATAACTAGTGATCCTACAACTTTTGCTTAATGCTGTGGCCCAGGTCACATCAGTAAAAGTCTCACATGCATTTAATTCCAAAGACAATATTTCATAGACAGTATTTTTGTAAGGTTTTCAATTCTACAGGACAGCATTTAGATTAATGAGAAAGAGGAATCTAATTCTAAATGAAATGGCAATGCAGTAACATACATTTTATATGATTTACTCTGAAAAATTTGAATAGTGTAAATGACGGGGGATATGGGCAGCCTAAGTATGCGATATAAATATTTGAGACCTGAAGTGCTTAGGACTTAAAAATTTTTTGAATATTTCTGCATATATAATAAGATATTTTGAAAATTGGGCCCAAATCTAAACACAAAGTTTATTTATGTCTTTTATAGAATTTAGATTTAAACTGAAAGGATATCTTGTTCTTTGCATCCAGTCACTTAAGGTTAATTGTGGATTTTCCTCTTATGCAAGCATTCAAAACATTTCAGATTTTGTAGCATTTCATATTTTGTGTATTTAATGTTAAAAACAGATAGACAGATAGACAGACACATAGATAGATATTGAATGATAGACACACCGACACAGAGAGAGGGAAGGAAGAGGGGGAGTGGAGGAAGAAAGAGGAGGGACAGGGAAATGAGGAAAGAAGAGAGAGAGAGAGAGAGAGAGAGAGAAGGGGAGAAGGAGGAGGAAGAAGAGAAGGAAATACACCAAGTTTTTTATAAACATAATCATTTTCATAAGAGGATAGTAATATTTTCATGTAGGAGGGATAGTCTTTCCAGGAAAGATTTATTCCTCTCTATTAAAAACAAAGGTCATCTCTATAATATGTGGAAGGAATTATATGTGGCTAAAATATTTATTTTTTTAATTTAAACTTGACTGTTGAAAATTAAGTGAGTTTTCTACCTACACTAGCTTTAATTTTTAACCTTGTAGAATCTATATAATAAGTCATAAAACATAGAGGAAAGCATTGTTGAAAATACACAGTGATTATATGGATATTTTTGGGCAATTTATTATCATCAACAAGAACTATTTTTCTTGTTTTCAGCAAGAATATGATGTCATAAATCAATACAACTGGATATTTTTCCATGCTTAGTAATTTGTTCCTCACAATTAAAAAAAAAACAGCCTTAATGAATTTTTCATCAAGAAGCTTACTATTCATTCTATTGTTTCCTCTTTTTCCTTTTAGCCTTTTTCTTGCTTTCTTTTGTTTACTCTCTTTCTTTCTTCCTTCTTTTTCTTTCTATTTCTCACTTTTGCTCTTTCCTTTCCTTCCTTTTTTTTCCTTCCTCCTACCTCCTTTCTCCCTCCCTCCTTTCCTTCTTTCATTCCTTCCTTCCCTTTTTCCTTCCTTACTCTCTTTTTCCTTCCCTCCTTTCTTTCTCTCTTGCTCTCTGTTCATCTTTCTTTCATTCTTTCTACTGAACCCAGGATCTCAGGCACGTTATCATGCTACGTACTCTCCAAATAAACTTTACCCCCAGCCCATCTTCTTTTTTTTTTCTTTATTTTGACAGAGTTAAGACCTGTGAAGTGTCTGAGAATTTACTATATATTGTTTCTTGGATCCTGACAGAAAAGAGAGAAAATATTTTGATCAAAGGAAGAATATTTTATTATATTCAGGACACACAGTCAACCATTTTCCTGTCTCCCAAGTCCAGGTAGATGTTGAATCACAGCTGGGATATGTCAAGGGTAGAAGTCAAACTTTTTATGATGTGCTTTGAAAATAAATGTGCTAAATACTGCCTTTGAGACAGACATTTTCATTATTATACTTCATAGGGCTAAAAATACCACTAGAAACAAGGCAGAAACTCCTGCTGTCTGCTCTGGAGGAAGATAAAACCATTGTCTTTGAAGGCTGTTCATTATACAAGTGTGGTGGTCCAGCCATCACAACACTAACCTACCTAAATTGGAGAGTGAGGATTAAGAAAGGACAGCACACTCAATAGTTTGGAGACAAGAGGTCTGATTTATTTCACAGAAACAGCTCCTTTTAAAGGCACACCAACAGGAAGCACCAAGCAACTATTTGTATGCAAACACCGGATTTTCTGACTCTAAGGAGAAGATCAGATCTTTGGCTATCTGAGTTCCTCCCATCACAACGTCAAAGAACAAACAAATTTAACAAGGTCCTTGAGCAGGGTGTGGTGGTACACATCTGTAATCCCATAAAACCAATCTGGATTACATGGTGAGCTCCAGGTCAACACCCATAATCCCATAAACCCAGCCTGGATTACACAGTGAGTTTCAGGTCAATCTCACCTGCATAGCTGAGACCCTTGTCTCAGCAAAGCCAAATAAACAGATAGAGTCATAGATCTTATCAATGCCTCAATGGTAGAAGAGATTACTTTTCCAATGTCAAATGCCAGAGTGCCATGGCCGGCTCCCACAACAAGCAACCTAGAATAGATGTTCAAGAACAAAAGCCTAGCAAAATTTTCAGAAACAGTAGAGAATTGTTTCCTAAAAGAGAGTAAAAAGAGTAGTTCTAATAAAAAAGAATATGATAATTGATTTAAAAATTTAGAGAAAATGCTATTTAAAATCTCATAAAATTTTATCTATCTGCTTTCCAAGATTGAGTGGAATTATCAATATACTGTTTCTTAAAGGAAAGATACTTCCAAAGGAAACTTTTATTATGTTTTGCTATAAGAAATAAGAGAAACATTATTTGAGTTGAATTTGGGATGACTTTCTTTTGATAATATCTCTAGTTCATGGAGGAAGAAGTAGTATTTTATACTTATAAAGTTGCTTCCTTAGTATGTTGTTTAAAATATAAAAATTATTTTTATCAAATTTGACAAACATGCATATCACATCTACATTATGTAATACCATCTATATTATGTAATATTTAAAAACAGAAAAATGACCATAGAATATTATGTCTGTATATCACTGTACCCTATGAGCCAATTTGATAATAAATCTGTTTATGCCTGCTTGCCCCCACACACAAACACAAATTAGGAGACTATACAACAATAATGTAAAAATGAATAATTCTGAGTGATTTTCTGATGAGTAACATTTATTTTATTCTATGTTTAGTTTCTATATTCTGTACAATTAGAGGGTAGAGAATAAACATAAAACAAAAGTTATTTTCAAATTAAGCTGAAGTTGACCATAGAATCTAGTACATTTTTCTCACTTTGGAGTTGAACAAAGTAACATTTTGATCAAGATGTATGGTATCTTAGAGCCACAGATAGACTGATTCCAGTTCTGTTGGCTCCCTACCCAAGGATTTTTTAAGTTAATACTCTTGTCTACCCTCCATTTTATTTACATCTTAGAGACTTTTCATGTGTTATGTGGGAATTAACTCTTTACTCATGCCTGGGAAACTCTTTAAAATTCTAGTCCTTATATGATTGATAGTAAATTTTAGGGGAGGAAGGATGCTTGGCTCTAGATTCTGCACAGAATAGCCAAGACTTCTCAGGCAGGCAGAGATCAATGCTGAAATGTTTATGAATGGAGCTTCCAAGGCACCTGAGGAGGCCATGATAGAACAAAAAGGCAAATTTAAATACTGGCTTTACAATAGATGGCAGATGAAAGTCTTAAGGTGCTGATTCAAACTGGAAAACTGGTAGACTAGAAATAATGGATTTAATTTGAAGTAACATAAAATGTAGTTTAAAAAGCAGTGGGGGGGCGTTTTAAGAAAAGTTGCCTTTAAGCACCATTAGGGAAAAGAAAACTAGCACAGAAAGAAAAAAACTGCTTCAGCTCTTGCCAAAATCAGAGATCAGAAGCATAATTTTAAGTGATTTGGGTCCATATACATCATTGAAAAGCAAACAAGACAACAAGAACATAAAACAAGAAAAAAATAGGTGGATTGAACTACAATTTAATCTCATTCAACTTTCAATATTAATTTATACATAAATGCCAAGTTAGTCCCTTGAAAATATTGCTTTTGTTTTTATAAAGTTTTAAGGCTGGGGATTTATCTCAGTGGTTCTGTTGTCTGCTTCGCAAGCATAAGGTCTTGAGTTCAATCCCCAGGACCAAGGGGGAAAAAAAAGTCTTAATATAGTATTTTAAAATATAAATGGAACATAAAGGAATAATACAACGAACATGTGCATATCCACAAGTTAAATTTAAGCACAGTATTAAATATCTAAAATTGTAAATCTTTGATCTAAACTTCTTTTTTTTTTGGTACTGAGATTGAACTCTTGTGCTTACTAGACAGGCTGTGGCCCCACTGAGCTAAATCCCTGGCTGTGATAAACTTCTATATTTAAAATACAAAATACATTATAAATTTAGATATACAAAAATTTTTATATACCCTACAAACAAGCAAAAAACTGTTGCTCTGTTCTCAGGAGGAAGATACTGTACAACCATTGGCTTTGAAAGCTACTCAGAATAAAAGCAACTTTGAATAGATATTTCAAAACAAAAGCCTCACAAAATTTTCAGAAACCATAAAAATTTTAAAATATTTGCTTCTCTGTGTTTCTGTTTGCGGTAAAGTTCAGACACCTTGACATTTCTCCTCTACATATTTCAATATGCATCCTCTGAGAATAAGCAGAGTTAAGAAAGAGTAATAGTGTTAAAAACCAAAGTCATTCTTTCTACTTCACTAGTTTTTCTTTAGTCTTTATGAATCAAAGCACACCATGTACTAGTTAGTCCACTATTAATTAAATCTTTGATTATCCCTGCTTTAGTGGTGACATAGTATAGTTTTCCATTTTCTAGTATTTCCATTCTCCAGTTTTCTGCAGATTATAAATTCTGTAAATACAGTAATAAGAATATAATGGCCCTTACCATATGTTTTGTAGACATTGCAGCAAGACTCTTTCCTTTTCATCTTATAATTATGAAAAAAAATCTCTACATTTGTGTTGGAAAATGAAGATTTACAAGTTTTCATTACAGTAAAAATTTTATCATGTTATAATTGTATTCTTTCAGCTACAGTGAGTGGGTCTTTTGAAAGTGTATTACCACACAAGTTTCCCTCAGTCTTTTTTTTTTCCGATAATTTCATGTAAAAATTTTGTCATTCTATGAGGGGTTTTAGTAGAAAATATAGAGTAATTTCACTCGTGTTAACAGAAAATGAAGGAGGGCATAGAAAAGGGGAAAATGGGGGATAAAAGAACTAGAAAATATAAGAATAGATCTGACTATTCATTTAGAAAGACAGAAATATAACAAACTCAGGTAAAATATCTGTGACAATTTTTCCAGCTTTTAAAAAATAGTAGGAAGGCAATAAGGAGGAGGAAACCTATAATTGATATTCTCCAGAGGGCAGAAGCAGGGGGCCTAGGAAGCCATCAACATTAGATGGCACATAAAGTGACTGGTTAGAAGGAAGAGAGGTGAAAATGTTTGACATATATTTGCCTTTAAAAATCTTTGTTCTAAAATGAAAAATGTTCAAATTTAACTTATTTTGTCAGAACATGATGTAAGCAGGTCATAGTAATCAATACCAAGTGATGAAACTTTGCAATATATGAAAAAATCAAGTCCAAGTGACGTAAGAATGAGAATCTGAAAATGTAGACTTAATTAGCTCTCCCAAATGTTGCAGATTTCTCAATGCCTCATGCATCTCACCATACAATTATATAGATAATTTTGATGAAATTATGCTAGAAGAGTGAGATTTCAAAATCATGGACCCAAACTTCATTTATTTGGTTTTGTTTCTGATTTCACATTTATTTCTAAATTACCTTACCTTTATTGTACTTTTCATTCCTGTTAGTCTATTTTCTCAGTTGATCACTAAGTTCCTTGAGGGCAGTAGTCAAATACTGCACATCTTAATCTTTGTATTATTCCTTGAGTGAGTATTTTTTCAATATGTGTTTTCTAAAATTTAAGAGGAAAAGTATTTTCTGAATCTTCATAAAGCTAAGAAACATTAGAAGATGAAAATTTGTTTGGATTCCTTGTGGCCTCCAACAAATTTATTTTCAAATATATTAGCCCTTTATAACCTTTTATCTCTTCGTAGCATTCAGCATGCCACAATTTATGCTCTATACTACAAGACTTTTAAACTTTGAACTATTTCCCATTGAACAATATACCACAAACTTTCTGGCTTCCAAAATATTTTCTCTAGGTTTTGGTTTAGTTAGATGTCCTCTGTACCTGATTCTTTTGAGATTCTACACTTTGGGTGTATGTTGAAAGTTTCAATATTTTGAAGTATTTGTAGAAATTTAGTCCAAAAGCTGTGAAAAGCATTTCTTTTTCTACAATGTTGTTGCAATTAGGAAAACTGTAAATTCTTTTATTACTGATAGATGGCAGCCCTGTGCTTCTGGTAAGAAAAACATATGGTCTGACTTAGAAATCAGTTTCCTTGATGCTGGACGATGATCAATGAGCAGATTACTATAATAAGAAGCCACATATCTTACTTTTTTGATAGTTCCACCATAGTTCATTTTTGAAATATATAATTTTGAAGGGAAGAGACAGTCTACACCAGTGTTCAGTTTTCACAAAAATATTCAAAACTGATAAGGATTTAAAAGAAAAGACACATGCTTCTGATCTGAATCTTTCATTTGGTATCTAAAAGTCATTCAAAAGAGTTACTCAGAACTTAAAGCTTATATAACCTGTTCAATGAGAATAATGAGAACTTTTTGCACAAAATTATTTATAGTAACAATTTAATAATTACTGGAAAGTATTTTTCTTAAACTATTTTTCCAAGGATCCTTATTTTGAAGTGATAATTCTTACCTGTCAGATGAAAAGTACTCCCAAATAGAGGATACAGAAGTAAAATGTCAATTAAGTCTTCCTGTGATTCTGAAAATGCATCTCTTCTACTCTTTAATTACCATATGTATGCAAATGTAAACGTAAAGGTTTAAATTACTTAGTAAAGTAAATTTCTAGTTTATGCATTAACATATAAAATCCTGTATACTATACTTAATTCTAATCCAATAATTACAATATTTTTTGCTATTATTATTAGCACTGAAGGACTAGAAACTTTCAATGACTGATATTGTTTCATTTCCACAATATTTCTTAGAGGTAAAGTTAGATCTCAATTTACAATTTACATATTTATCAATCTTAGTATTGATAAAAAAAAAACCTGCCCCAAATCATATAATCTATAAATGGAATAGTCAGAATTTGGATTCAAACCTTGCTTTGTGAGGAAAAATGAACTATGATGTAAAGAAAGTTAGTTTTTATTCTGAGTGATTATCACTTGATAGATTGTTTTTCCTGTCCAACTACAAGATTGTGAAGAATAGAGTAATTTAGGTAACCATTACTGTTGAAAAAAGTTGAAGTTTTTTATTGACTAATAACCAAAGTTAGTTAACAGAATAGTATTCTCATATTATGCAGAGCTGATTGTTGATGCCTGTTTATGAGGAAATTGACAAGCTATTCTTTTAGCTTTACCAAAGATAAGAGGAGTGGCTCAAAAGCATGGCAAGAAAGCTCTTCCTTTTGTGTCCTTGTCTCTTGAGTAAATGGTGAAGATTTTAGCGAGTAGGAGTGCTTTTCAGTGTGAGATTGAACACACATTCTTTGAGTTGATGTTTACCGAGATGTAAACTGGAAATCAGTAAGTGCTCTTTGAAAAGAGTCACATATTTTGGAAACACACAAGAACATACAATATAGGACATCTCCAAACACACAGACTGGTGACTGATTATTGGATAAGGAGTTATAGAAGCAGGCTAAAGTATTTAGCATTAACCAGCCAGTGAATGATATTTCAGATTTTGATTACATTTAATAGAAGATGAAGAGAAATAGATTTTTCTGTTTTGTTTCTCAAAGAAAAATGGCAAGGTTTTAATTGCAGTAACTCTGACCACTGCATGAAGATAAGGGTCACATGTGAAGCAGAAGCAGAAACATATTCAGAAGATTGTGGCAATCAATGACGTGGTTTCATCTAAGGTGATAGCACTTCAAATTTTCTTTTCTTCCTCTTCCCATTTTTAAAAAAATCTCAGGAATTAGATGAAAATGGTCATATATTTTGGGAAAAATACCTACAAAAACAGAAATATTTGACAGATATGACTAGGGAGAGGTGAAAAAATACATGATGTGCTCTTATTCCAAATTGGTGAGATATTTTACTTAAGGGATTTTGCAAATAGATACAATTTTCTCACTCTCTACCAAGAGAAGACCAGGCATTTTCATATTGTTGGCATTCCATGATTTCTGGTGTGACAGAAACCTATAGGTGTCCTAAGCAGTCTAATTATTTGTCCTTGTCTCTCTTACCTTTTCAAATACATAATCATCAACTCTCCGTTCAATGTTTATTAAAGGAACTGATGAAATCAATGCAAGGAATAGAGGATGAAGTTTCTTTTGTTGATTACACTTAAATTCCTCCCACAATTCTAGCAAATTAAAACCATGCCATTTCAAAAAACTATTTTTGTCTAGAACAGAATTTAGTTAAGGCAAATTATTTTGTTAGCAGCTTGTTTAAAGGCCTAATATCCTTCCTTAATTTCCTACTGAAATTTACTGTCTAGTCATAAATATTAGTTGATTTTGGTGTAGTACCGTCTTCGCTTAGCAATTAGAAATTACTCGTGATACATTAAATCTTCTAAAAACTCAGTGATCACAAAATCAGTTTGGTTGACACTTTAATCATTGAGTTCTTCTAAAAATATGCTGGCTTTTTAGCTACTTGCATAAAATTTGCACTTATGAAAGATATAACTTACACCATTTGACCAATTAGTAAGTATAGACTATTGCTATCCAAGTCCTCAATTATGGTGAGCCTTTTTGGTGAGCCTTGACGTAGGCACAGCCATGTTTGAACTTTGAGTCACCTCGCCGGCACGGATGTGCTGTTGCCCATAGCAACAGGCTAGTTCAACTGGTGGTCTGACCTGTTGCCTAGCAAATGTAACCCATAATACTTGTTTTGTAGAACCTTGTGACCTTTGCAGTCAGCTACACCCTGTTTACACTTTTGGTTTCGGTTTTAGCCTATATATACCCCACCCTGAAAAATAAACGGGGCCTTGCTAGGAAGAGAGCATGAGCCTGGAACGAAGTTCGTGAAACTGCTCTCCTGTTGTTCTTCCCTCGGGTTTGGGACCTGCTGGCAGGATTCTGATGTTGCGGCTCACAACACTCAATGGAATTGTAGCTATTCAGGACAGTCAGCTTTTCTGGCATTAGTATTTTTAAAGACTAAACAGAAATAAATTATGTGTTAGTTTCATTAGATCCCTAAATAAGCAAGTCAAGAAATTTTCCCATTATACCTAAATACTTACTGAAAACATTCCTATAATCAGGAAGAGTAATATGAAGGCAATGGTTTTGAATTAAAAAACCATGTTCTCTGCTGCTAAGAATGTTTGATAAATATATTAAAAACTAGGCATATATTTTCATAAGGAGAAATTAAACAATATAAAACATTTTCCAATTGGACTTTCCCCATCATTTTCCTTATTTCAGACTTGCTGCTAATTTCAAAACTATGTAGGCATTAATGATGTCAAACCAGTCTTGCAAATTAGCCCCTATTACATGATCAGAGGGAAAGAGCTGAAGAAAGTAGACAGATTATTAATATTTGAAATTTGTCTGAGGTCACCTCTGCAGGAGGTGGGAGCTCAGACATGAAGTCAGAGGTCTGGGAAATCTCACATTTAGGTGTTAATGCAGAAATTGATGGAATTAGGAATGCCACATCATCCATCACTCATTTTCTAGATATTACTGGGTCTTATAGTGAAGAAAGCAATATCTTTTATTTTTTTAACATGCCTCGTCTTTAAACAGAAGAAAATATGTCCTTGTTCTCTTCTACTCCAGGAATGAAAGAGTACCACATGGAAAAGTTGCTTAACCTTTACTGAGAGTCATTTTTCTCCTCTGCACTATTTGAATAATAACACATAATTAATTTCATTGTTCTACATATTAAACAAGTTCACATTTGTAAATTTCTCAATGCAGTTATAGTAATCTGATCTATCAGTAGTGAGGCGAAAATCTTGTTTCTTTGCTAGCTAAGAACACATGAAATCACAAAATTTGAGAAGAGAATATGGATACCTTGATGTGACTTTGTTGGTTGCAGTTTTGCCTTTGTCCATTTTTCCAAGTCAGTGGTCATCAAGCTTTGGTGTACAGTAAAATCAGTTGGGGTAGATCTTAGAAAAATAACTGATAACCGGCATTTTTTCTTGTAAATTAAAATGCAGTGTTTAAGAATCGCTATCAAACCCTTAGCAATTCCTTCTGTGCAGCATTTGAAGACTCTGAATTATAAAAAAAGGACATTTGTTGGGAAGAGATAAGCCTCAGGTTTGTAAGTGTAGATCAAACAATTAAAACTTTAGAGATTAAACATTTCAACAATAATAATATTGGCAAGTGCATGCAGTGTTTCTGTGGCTTCTATACTAAATCTAATGTAAAAATAAATCCTGGTTATATTCCTTCTTCACTCTTTCTTTTTACAAATTTTCATAAGCACACCCTACTTACTGGTCTCAAAATTTAGTCATGAGCACAGAAAATCATGAAAGTACAATATCATAAGTTATGATATATATATACTCAGATGCTGCCAGAAGACATTAATTCAGTGAAGAAATTTTTTTGGGGAAATTATGGCAAAGTTCATTCATTAGTTCAGTCAAAACATGTTCTGTTCAGCTCTGACAAAACGCAATTACAAGAGTGACCTTGGTCCTTGACATGAAATCCAAAATTTAACAGTGTTGTACAACATATTCAATAAGTTAAAAAGTAAGCTAAAGAATTTTAGGCAGAAAACATACATATGATTTAGCACAGATATGAATATGGAAAGATTTAGTGGGTATTAATATAAAATGAGGAAAGCAAATATGATATGGGAACTAGATTCTGTTGCTAGTCTACAGGTTTTGAACATCATCCTAAAGACTTGATCCTGTAAATTAACAATGTTCTTCTTCTTGTCAGAATGAGTTAGATAGACCTGATAATAGTAATGGGTTATATAGTGATTCATGTGAGAAATGATGACTATCACAGTATATTTTGGAATAATGAATATTTATTTAAATTATAATCAGAAGTTAAAATTAGGACCTGGGATTTAGCTCAGCGGTTCAGTAGCCTGCCTTACAAGAGCAAGGACCCAAGTTCAATCCCTGGTACCAAAAAAAAAAAAGAAGTTAAAATTAAAGAATTTGATAAATGCCTGAAACTGATAGATAAATGAAAGAATCTAGAATACAAAATGTGAGGTTATGTTGGGGATTTCAGAGTAATGATTGTTTTTTAAAATCATTAAATATCCCCAAATTAGCAACTGGAGTGAGCTAAAAAAAAAGAAGAGTTCAAGATGCTCATAGAAAATAAGTAAGTAGTGTTGTTAGATATTGATTATTGTATTTATAGAGAAGTCAATGTTCCATGTAAGTTGTACAAATTTCTCAAGATTTCCACAATTTTTAGATGCATAAATGCAACTTGGATTTATTGATGGATCACTCTAACCAAAGTGTTTTCTAGTTTACATCCAAACACTGATCATGTTAGTCTAACAAGTTTCACTAAGATTCATTTAAAAGTAAATGTGTTTAGAAATGGGAACAAAGGAGCTAAAGGTGTAGGGAAGGTGGGATGGGAAGGGGAAGGGTAATAAGGGAAAAGAAAAAAATGTGAGATGATGAAAAGATGAAAATAAAGTGTTTGTAGATGGGGAGGGGAGAAGGGGTGAAGGGAGGGCAGGGGTAAGGGGAAAAAATGAGAATCAAGACTTGTCATGTAGAGGTACAAGATCCCAACAATGAATGTAACTGTACTGTATCCCGAAAATGTACCAATAAACTCAATTAAAGCTGAAAAAAAAAAGTAAATGTGGATAATACTGAACTTGCAAATTGTACACGGAGATGAAAAATTTTGGAATAACCTTAAATTATGCAATGATAATTACAAATGAGCATTGATGAGGTCTTTTATTCTTTCTTCACACGGAAGTCTTGGCCATGCACCTTAGTACGTTTTTTCATTATTGACATAAATTCAATGCACTACCTTGTTGGAATAAGAGAAAGACCCTTTGAGCTGCATACTACGTTACTGTTTCTCATAAGCATAGTTGATGACTTGGTTTTCCTGTTTTACTCCTATCCCAGGGAGCAATTTGGAATGAAATATTATATCACTGTAGGATAAGCTCCAACATATGCATTGATCATGCTAGAACTATTGATTATGGAAGACTGACTAAATGAATACATTCACAGTTTACTCTGGTTACATGTTTTTAAGTTTATTTGTTAGTTTTAGTGGTACATGTTTGCACTACAAAATTATTGTATTCTTTGTGAAGAATTGTTGCATGTATGCAACATATCTTAACTCTTGTTTTCCCCTTCTCTTCCACCTTGCCCTTTTTTTCTTTTTGTCAGCATCAGATTTATTCATTTTTATGTCTTGATCAAGTTAATTATCATAAACAAAGATTAACAGCCAAAGTAACAGATATAAAACTTATAAGATACATCAAACAATTATATCAAATCGAGGTACACTATTAGATAAATTGGCCATGTAGTATTGCAATAACTTTTTATCCTATTGCCTTATTTTGCACTTTATTTATATACTGGGTTTCTCCTAAAGGAGAAAAAGGTTGGTATATAAGCTTACATGACTGATATGCTTTGTTTAACACCATAATCTCAAAAGTGCTACCATTTTCCTACAGATGACTTAAATTTATCCTTCTTTATGGCAAAGTATTAACCCACTGTGAATAAAAACTGCATTTATTAAATATTAATTGTATTAGTACATTTAAGATGTACAGTATAATGATATTCATCATTGGATATTTGTACCTTTACATAATTCATCTTAGTTCTTATTTTCCCCATTCACCTGCCCTCCTTTAAACTCTTCAAATACTTTGTCTCCTTTTAAAAATTTTCTCATATTAATGCCATTCCCCCCTTTCTTTTCCCTACCACTCCCATTTCTCCTTCCCCTTTGCCCCTTTTCATCCTATTTCACATTACCTAGTATCTCTTTTTTTTTCAGCTTTAATTGAGTTTATTGGTACATTTTAGGTATACAGTACAGTTACATTCATTGTTGGGATCTTGTACCTCTACATGACAGGTCTTGGTTCTCATTTTTTCCCCTTGTCCCTGCCCTCCCTTCACCCTCTCCTCCCCTCCCCATCTACAAACACTTTATTTCCATCTTTTCATTCTCTCACATTTTTTTTCTTTTCCCTTATTACCCTTTCCCTACCCATCCCACCTTCCCTACACCTTTATACCTAGTATATCTTTTATTCCTTATTTACACTTTCAGTTTCTCACACTCGAGAATCTATTTGGTATTTACACATATATGTCCTATTTATTTCACTTACAAGTATCACCTCAATGTGAATCCATTTTGCTATAAATGTTTCTAATTTCCCAATTTTTTGCCTGACAACACATTTTTTTTTTTTATCCGGTCTCCAGTTAATGGACAATTGGGCTGCTTGCAAATTTTAACTATTACAAATTGTGCTGCTATGAATATGGGTGCATGTATATCACTGTGATATGATGCTTTTAATTCTTTTGAAATGATACCAAGCAGAGGAATAGCTGGGTCAAATGGGACTTCCAATCTTAGTTCTTTGAGGTTTCTCCTTACTGATTTTCACAGTGGTTGCACCACTCTATTCACTCCCACCAGCAGCGGAGCTGTGTCCCTGTTTTCACACAGCCCTGCCAGTGTTTGTCATTGGTTGATTTCATGACAGCAGCCATTCTTTCTGGGGTGAAGTGGAATCTCAGCATTATTTTCATTTCCATCTCTCAAATGACCAGTGATTTTGAACATTTTTTCACATGTTTATTTACCATTTCTACTTCTTTGAGACATGTCTGTTCATTTCAGATGCCCATTTTTGGCCTAGGTCTTTAAATATGGGAGGTCTGATTTTTAAAAAAATTCTTTATATATTCTAGATAATAGACCTTTGTGTGGGGAACAGCTGGTGAATTTTTTTTTCCCACATTGTGGGTTGTCTCTTCTCACTGTTGGTGATTTCTCTTGCTTTGCAGAAGATTTTTAGTAAGAAGACATACCAAATGTTGATTGTGCTAGTTCACAGGCAACTGAGGCTCTGTTCATAAAATCTTTTCTTACACCAATGTCTTCAAGAGTTCTACCTAACCTCTCTTCCAGCTGGTTTAGTGTTTTTATTTTAGTAGTTAGATCTTTAATCCACTTTGATTTAGTTTGGTAAATGTTGAGAGATAAAGGTCTTGTTTTAATCTTGGCAAGTTGAAACCCAGTTTTTTCAGCACCATTTATTAAAGAGGCAATCTTTCTTCCAGCAAGGGTGTTTGGCTCCTTTGTCAAAGATGAGGTGGCTGAGTGTGTCTGGACTTGTTTCTACATCTTCTAATCTTTTTCACTGGTCCTCTTGTCTGTTTCTCTGCTCGTACCATGCTGGGTTTTTTGTTGTTGTTGTTTGTTTGTTTGCTTTGTTTTGTTTTGTTTTGTTTTTAAAGTCACTTTGTAGTATAGTTTCAAATTGGGGATTGTGATATCCCAAACCTTGTCTTTATTGACCACAATTGTTATTGATATTCTAGGTCTATTCTTGTTCCAAATGAATTTTTGGATTGTTTGCTCAAGATCTGTACACTATGCTGCTGGGATTTCAATTGGGATAGCATTGAATGTATATAGCAGTTTTGGATATATGCCCATTTTCACTATGTTGATTCATTCTACCCAGGAGCAAGGGATGTCTTTCCATGTTCTGATATACTCTTCAGTCTCTTTTTTCAGAGTGCTGTACTTTTCAGAGTAGATGTTTTGATTTCTTTTTTTTTTTTTTAGGTTGATTCCTAGGTATTTCAATTTTTTGGACGATATTTTTGTCCCACTTATCTCTCAGAGTCTATTTTATGTATACAGGAAAGCTATTTTTGTGTGTTGACCTTGTATCCTGCTACTTTGCTGAATTTTGTTATTAAGTCTAGAATCCTTTTGGTGGAGTTCTTAGTGTCTTCTATATAGAGTATCATGTCATCTGTAAATAACAACAATTTGACTTTTTCTTTTCCTATTTTTATTCCTTTGATTTCTTTCTTTTGTCTAATTGCTGTGGCTAATGTTTCCAAAACTATATTGAACAGGAGTGGTGATAAGTAGACATTCTTGTCTTGTTCTTGATTTCAGTTTTTGACCATTTAGCATGGTGTTGGCTGTTGGTTTTTCATAGGTGGCTATTATCAGATTAAGGTAGAGATGGCATATTCCAATTTTTTGGAGGGGTTTTTATAGTAATGTATGTTGGATTTTGTCAAATGCTCTCTCTGAATGTATTAATCATATGGTTTTTGTTCTTGGCTCTACTAACTTAGTGCATTACATTTATTGATTTGCATATGTTGATCCATCCCTGAAACCCTGGGATGAACCCTGCTTGGTCAGGGTGTATAATCTTCTTGTGATCATCTGCATTCTATTTATGAGTATCTTAATAAAGATTTTTTGCATCTATGTTCATTAGTGAGACTGGACTGTAGTTCTCTTTTTCTGCTGGGGCTTTCTCTGCTTTGTGAATCAAGGTGATGCTTGCTTTCTGAAATAAATTCAGGAGTATTACTTCCCTTTCAATTTAATAGAAGAGTTTAAACAATGCTAGAAGTATTTCCTCTATAAATATTTTGTAGAATTGATCAGTGAAGCAATCACGTCCTGGGCTTTTCTTAGTTGGTAAGTTTTTAATTACATTTTGATTTCATTGATTGATATCGGGTTGTTTAGAATTTTTAGGCCTTCTTAGTTCATCTTTGAAAATTCATATGTGTTGAGAAATCTGTCATTGTCTTCTGCATTTTTCATCCTATTGATGAATAATTTCTCAAAGTAGGTATGGATGATCATCTGGATTTCTACTAGGACCATTGTAACTTTACCCTCTTCATTCCTAATTGCATAGATTTGAGCTATTTTTTTTTATTACATTGGATAAGGGTTTGTCAGTTTTGTTTATACTTTTGAAAAACTCATGGCTTCATTGATTTTTTTTGTAGCATCTTTTAGTCTCCATTACATTGATTTCTATTGTGATCTTTATAATTACCTCTCTTGTATGAGCTCTGGGTTTGTCCTGTTCATCTTTTTTCTAAAGCTTGAGGTTTAACATCAGGTTGTATATTTGATCTCATTCTGTTTTCCTAGTATGAGTATTAAGTGCTATAAATTTGCCTGGTAAGACTGCTTTCATAGTGGTCCATAGATCCCAATATTCTGTATTGTAATTTTCATTTAATTATAGGACCTGTCTCATTTCTTCTTTAATTTCCTCTATGACCCATTGATTATTCAGAAGTGTGTTATTCAATTTCCAAGTTTTTATGAAATTCTTGTGATTTCTTTTGCTATTGATCTCCAATTTAATCATACTATCATCTGATAATATACAAGGGATAACTTCAATTCCTTTCCATTAACTTAAAACATATTCTATGTGCCAGTATGTGGTCTGTTTTGGAGGACAATCCATGTGCAGCTGAAAATAATGAGTATTCTGATTTTATGGGGTGGAACACTGTAAAGTTCACTGGTTGAAGAGATGATTGAGTTCTAGTAATTTTTTATTTTCTGTCTAGTTAATCTATTTGTCACAGTGGGTATTGAACTCACCCATTACTATTGTATTAGTGCATATTTGATTTTTCATGTTTATTAATATCTGTTCTAAATAGTTGGGCACACTAGTGTTTGGTGCATCTATATTTATGATTGTCATCTCTTCCTCTTCCTCTTGGATTGTTTCCTTTACAAGGATATAGTGTCCTTCTATGTCTCTCTTAATTAATGTTGGTTTGAAATCCACTTGATCTGGAAAGAGGATAGTTACTGCTGGTTTTTTTCCGGTTTCTGTTGCATTCAGTATTGTTTTCCACCCTTTAACTTTCAGTCTATGAGCTTCTCTTTTAATGGTGCTTTTTTTGTCAGTGCAGCATATTGTTGGATTTTGCTTTTTGACCCATTCTGTCAGTCTATTTCTTTTGATTGGTAAATTGAGACCATTGGCATTGATGGTTACAACTGATATGTCTTGACTTATCTTTTCCACAACTTTTTCTTTTTGGGTTTTTTCCCTCTTTACATTTAATTTCTTTTCATGCCTGATGGATTCATTCTGCTGGACCTCTGGGGTTATGATCCTCATTCCTTTTTACTAGGATATTGTTTAAAATTTTTTGGGATACTGGTATAGTATTCATGAAGATCCTGAGCTGCTCTTTGTCTCAAAATTGTCTTATTTCTCCATTACTTTTGAAAGATAGTTTTGCAGGGTATATCAGTCTGAGTTTGAGGCTGTTTAACTTTAGGTCTTGAAATACATTACTCCAAGCTATTCTTGCCTTGCACATTTATGTTGAGAAGTCTGCTGTGATTCTGAATGGCTTTCCTTTGTATGTGATTTGTTTCTTTAACTGCTTATTGAATTTTGTTCTTCAGTTGGGTTTCTGGACTCTTAACTATTTATATGCCTATTTGTGGATTTTGTTTGATCATGGCTAGTTGGGTCCTGTATACCTCACTTATCTGTATGTCAAGTTATGTTTCCTACTTGGGAAGTTTTTGCCATTACTTCTCTGATGAGTTTTTTATGTCATCTGCACTCTGTCTTGTTTCTTCATTGACTCTGATATTATGCTTCTTTGCACCATCTAGTCACTGGTGGATTGATTTTTCATGATATTTTACTATTTTTGAGAAAATTTTTCCTTTCCTGGTCACTAAATGCAATCCTATTTTCTATATGCGAAATTCTATCCTCACATTGGCTCATTTTGCTGAGTAAACTTTCAACGCAGTTTTTAATCTCCTAGAAATCTGTTTGCATCTGTTTTTTATTTAATTCCATTTGTTTCCTATGTTATGATTACATCATGTTCCTCAGCTCCTCTATTTATTTTATCTGTGTCTGCTCTAGATTTACTAAGTATGTCTTGCACTATAGGCACAAAGCCACCTAGGTGCCTTTTCTCTGTAGCTCACTAGTACACCAATTCCTGGGTTCAAAACGCTTGCCTTCTGAATCCCCGAGCTCACCTGTCATCTGGGTAGGCTTTTGAATATTGTTTCTTAAAATTTTAATTAATAACATTCTTAATGAAAATATAAATAGCTTGCATATATATAGTCTAAAGTAATTCATATATGAGTAGTACCGGTATGTAATACATTTGGCACATTTTTATTGTTGGTTTTATTGATCCGGTGTTCATTTATGCATGCAACACATAGCAAAATAAGAGGCAGATTTATAAAATTCTGGTATCAGTCCAGAAAGGACAACATTCTGTAGTGTTCATATTGAGAATCACAAATAAATATGTCACATATGTGTAAATACTAAATAGTTTCTCTGGTGTGAAAAACTAAAATAGTACTCAAGATCCTAATGGGATAATTAGCAATGTGAAATAGAAAGAAAATGACTAAAGGTGTAGGGACAGTGAGAAGGGTATGGGAAGGGGAATAAGGGAAAGGGGAAAATATGATAAAATGTAAAAATGGAATTAAAGTGTTTGTAGATGGGGAGGGGAGGAGGGGGTGAAGGGAGGGTGGGAACAAGGGGAAAACATGAGAACCAAGAATTGTCATGTAAAGGTACAAAATCCCAGTAATGAATGTAACTGTACTGTCTTACCTGGGATGTACCAATAAATTCAATTTAAATTTAAAAAAAGAGAGAGAATCACAAATAATTGTCAGATATCCAGAACCCAATTTTGTTCCTGCATCGAGAGTTGGAGTGGGATTTTGAGCACCATCAACTAAGGAGACTCCAGGAATTTTTAGCTTTTGTAATCTATCTTTTTCACTTGGGGACATAAGTGGGAAACCTATAACTTCTATGAACAGTGCATAATTCTGAGGAACTAGTCAAATTTACAAAAGTCATTTAAAAAGAGAAACCGATCAGGTTAGAAATAGCATCAAGCCTCCACCCAGGTGACTATTTGATTTTCTGTCAAATTTTTGTCTGTTTCTTTGTCTCCCGTCATGCTTTATTTCTCAAAAATTGTTACTTGATTAAGTTTTTTATTAATAGCATCTTGTTCTAACCATGTATAATGTAATCATTAGATTTTTTTCTCGTTATAGTTCTTATTTTAATCTTATTTATTTATTTATTTATTTTGAGGCAGGGTCTCACTATGTAGTTGAGACTGCTCTGGAACTCACTATGTAGCCCAGGCTGGTCTCAAACTCACAGCGATCCTCTTGCCTCAGCCTCCTGAGTATTGAGATTACAGGCATGCACCACCATGCCTGGCTCTCAAATTATATTTCAATAATAGATTACTAGTAATTTATAGATGTTGCTTTGAAAACTAGCCATGATTGTGCATTTTGGTCTGATATATATTTGATGAAGTAAGCCATGTTCATAATTTATTAGTTTTTAATAATTTTTCATCAGGTTTATAAGCTATACATGTTATTAATATAGGTGAATTATAATATCAAGTAAATATCAAATTTACTATTTTAAATGTATGGATAAGCTTGTTTCTTAGTATTCTGATGCATTTGAATTTTAGGTGTCATATAGTTAAAATTTAATTTTTCCTCACAGAGCTATTTTTCCTGTATGATAGAACATAAATTATAACAATTTACAGCCTGTGTACTAACTACAAAGATTAACATTTTATGCTAAATTACACTATGGTTTATCTCTAGATCGGGATGCCATGATTGATTTCTTTATGTTAAACACAAAATCAGAAAATGTAGGGCATTACAAAGTATATTATTTATAATCTAATTGAAAACTTTTTATTGATAATTTATAATTACTGCTTTGACAACCAACTGTCAATGTGCACTTTGGTTTGATATACCTTTGATTAGTAAAACATGTTTATAATTTATTATTTTTGATAATTTTTCATCAGATTTATAAGCTGTACCTACTATTTTTGAATCATACAGTTATGGTTTAGAACCAGAAGTCATATAGCAAATATAGAAAATATCATTCTTATGAAAATTTAAATCAACTGTGATATATCATACTTGCAGCAATAGCAAAATTTCTGGCATTCATATGTCATAGTTAACTACAGTTTAATATTGCACTGAATAACGGCAGACTGATATAGCAGTAGGCAAGATGTTTTACTTTTCTCTCACTGGAAGTATCAGATCATATTGTTTGTTCTTGTGGCATTTATTACTGCCATCCACTGTATTTATGTTTCCTCTAACTTTTCTACTTCTTTCTGGGCTCCCAGAGGGGTCGTGTCATTGCTTCGGTATTTTTATAGTGTGTCATATGGTTACTACTCTTTAAGTATATATTGAAAGGAGTAAAATCAATTGCTATCTTCATAAGAGACTATCCTTTTCAGTGCCACAAGAAATAGAACCCATAAACTACTTTTGGTTACAATTTCACAGCTATATTTTTCTTATGGAAAAAGTAGAACTGATTAAAAACACAGAAAAGTTAAAATCCTGGCTGTAACAATCCTTTTATATGAAATTGAAGAAATTAGATTAGCTATCAGACTTTTCATATCTCTGAAATGGGAATATTTTTAAATGAGTTACAGCTCAAAGGCTACAGTCTCATCTCCTTCTTTCTCTCAAGTCTTCACCAGTTCCACCTACCCCTCAGTGTTCTCAGAGACTGCATATGAACTCGAGTAAGTATTTACTAAGGAGATATACAGAGCCATTTAATGTCACTCATAATTTGTCCTTTACGTTAAGAAAATTGATCTAATTTTGAGTAAATGTCACAGACTAACAAACATTACAAAGATTTCCAAAGTAAAGTTTACATAATAAACTTGAGTTCAGAACCTTCTAAGGGGAAAACAACAAGCAGAAGATCAATATAGACATAGGAACCATGTAAGTCTTTGTTTTACTTTCTATAATATTTTGGAGAAAATAAAAAAGCTGTAGACATCTAAGATTTGCAGAGGTTGTCATTGTGCAAATAATCATAAAAGTGCTTGCTAGCTTTCACCTTCACTTTGTTCTAATGATGAAAATAATATTTCATAAGTTTCTTTGAAGAATTAAATGAGATTTGTACAAGGAATTTCACAAATCTCTGGTACAGAATAAATGACCGACAGTGGAAGTTTGTATAGTTACATTTCAAACAGTAATTGATAGTACAAAACCATTCTCAGTGACAGTATATTAATTTAGAATCAGTTACTAAAAAAATAGATAAGATTAGAACACTATGTACACTTTGCTTTTGCTTGGTACAAACCACTGCTTGATCATCACTGTATTTCATGATTGAACACAAAGAGGCAAAAATGGTTAAGCATCTTGCTACAATTACACAAATAATAAATAGTAGGACCAGCACTTGAATCCTGGAAGATTAACTCTGAAACTCAAACTGTTATTTTTCTGTAAAAGACCCAATGGTAAATACATTAGACTTGAACCATGTGTCTCTGCTACAACTCTACAAATCTTCAATAGTGTGAAAGCATCCATGAATATGGTATAAGCAAATAGGCATGGCTGTGTTCCAATGAAACTTTAATTGCATTGTTTTTGTGTCAGGTCTGATTTATCTCATGGGCCATAGTTTGCTACTACTACCTTAACCCAACAGTCCTTAAAGTTTTTATGTATCTTTAAACATTGTCCACAAAATGAGAGAGAATTACTAAAGATTTTGACTATCCTCATACTTCTCAGGATACCAGACTTATATCAATTGGCCCAGCTCCCTTTTTGGGTCTAGATATCTCAAGGCAAGAATTGAAAAGATCAAGTGGATCCACAAAGAAAAATCCTGAATAACGGTAATAAACAAAATGTATATCTTTAGAATACAGTAATGTCCAAGTACAAAAATTCATGCTTTTGAATGTCATCTCTTGAAGTATAAAGAATACTGATTCAATTTTATGAATATGAATATCTTTAGATTTTAAAAATTATACTATGACCTTCAACAGTCAGGTCTTACACCTGAGACTCTCACAGTACCTATTGTGTTCCACATATTTGTTTTGCGTGATAGCCAGCAATAGCTAATTTAGAAAACAGAAGAGCAAAATCCAATAGTTGTTCACCATGCTTTGGGAATTACAGCTCTTTGCTGAGATATTTAGAAAAGAGTCTACAATAAAAGAGAGGCTAATCTCAGTCATTTAAAAAGCCTAAGAGAGCTCCCATTGTCAGGGACACTAAATATAAAAAACTAAGACACATTAAAAATAATCACACAGATGGGCGTCGTGGTGCACACCTGTAATCCCAGTACTTGGGAGGCTGAGGCAATAGTTTCACTGTGAGTTCAAGAACAGCCTGGGCTACGTAGTGAGTTCCAGGTCAGTCTTAGCTACATAGTGAGACTCTGTCTTAACCACCCCCACATCAAAACAAAAATAATCACGCGGCTCTGACCATAATACTGGTGACTGTTTTCCTATGAAT
The DNA here is from genome assembly GCF_012274545.1 of Fukomys damarensis. Lineage (NCBI taxonomy): Eukaryota > Metazoa > Chordata > Mammalia > Rodentia > Bathyergidae > Fukomys > Fukomys damarensis. The sequence goes on from NW_022900928.1 coordinate 47,437,654, forward strand.
GCTCACTAAAATATTTATTCTGCTTTTTGTCCAATGCTATCCTTCAATTATCAATTTTTGTCTTTGAAGTTGGACAGATTTTTTTTTTTTTTGTAAATGTGAAAGCTATGCTATCAAACAAAATTTCCACTGTTTCTCCTGTGAGCAAAAAAATGTTTCTTTGGTGAAAACGTTTAAGACTTTCAACATCCATCTGTCTCCCAACCCTTCACAACCTCAGCAGGAACTATTTCCTTAGTACTTCAGCTCCTTCAACCTGTCAAAGAAATATTTACTGTGAAAATAGAGTCCTATAGGTAGATGAAATTCTAATGGCCTATTTTTAAATTTTCTAAAAGAAGGACATTTAATTACTTCTTACTTGCTTTCATCTTAAACCTATCTCCAGGGCATTTCATTGCGCTTCAGGTAGAACTTGGGTATGTCCCTTTGAGTTTAGGGGCTCAAAGCTGTGACAGACTTTGTTATATCACGTGAAGAGTGACTGAATATACCATTGGCTCCTCCAGGCCACTGCTGGAACTCCCGCTGTACTATATCCATAAGGAGGATAATGTATTCATATTCCATTACAGTGTAAAAAAATCACAAATTTGTTAATTGAAAATAGTATTAATTTATTACAAATTAGGTAAGTCAAATTAGGTAAGTCAAATTTAGGTAAGTCAAAATCCAGATATCTTCACCTGTATCTGTTTAAAACTAACAAAGCTGAAATCAAGGCACTCATCTGGATCGACGCTAGGGAAAGAATCTGCTTCCCAGCTCATTTATAATATTGACTGAACTCATCTGGTTAAAAATTTAGAACAGAGATCTCTGTTTGCTTGCTTGCTCTCAGCTCAGAGTTGTTATTTGAGCTTAGCAGTTTGAAATTCCTTTTCATGGACACTTTCTATCTCAGCAGTGGAAAATTTCCTTTTATCAACTTCTTTTTTTAAAATTTTTGTACCAGGGATTGAACTCCATACTTTGTGCTTGCAAGACTGGTGGCAGAACCACTGAGCTAAATCCCCAGACCTTTTATTGACTTCTGTTTATGCTTCAAATATCTTCAACTTTTTCTTCTATAATGGATTCTAAAAAGCTCTTTACTTTTGAAAGAGCTCATACATTTCACTTGGTATGCCCAAATAATCTCCCTTTTGCTATATATATATAGTGTGACGTACAAGCAAGTATGTTAGTTATTTCATCAAATTGTATATGGTTGCTTCTAGATTCAAAGGAGTGGTGTATACAAAGGAAAACATAACAGGTTGTTATGGTTAGAATATTGCGTAAAGTATTCAGGAAGTCATTCACAGAGGAGCAGAAGTGGGCAAATTATGGACTAGTCTACAACCAGCCAAATGCCTCTTTATAAAGTTTCTTTAGGGTATAGATATTGTCTGTGGCAACTTTCAGACTGCAATGGCAAAATCCAATAATTGCATCAGACATTATGACCCAAAATATTTTCAATTTACCCTTTATAGAAACTTTGCCAACCTGTGACCTAGACTCTTTTATGTAATTTATAGATCAATTATTTATTTCTTATGTTTTGCTTGCTAATAACATTTAATACCCAAAAACATTGCTTTGTTCAGTATCTCTAGGCATGGTCTGAATTGTTATCCTGATCTTCCCTATTATTTCATGCACTAGTGGTATTCTCTTTGTCTTGCCACATGATGCTATATGTTTCACTATGGTTGATTTAGCTCAGCTTTCTTTATAAAATCTTGTGTACCAATATAGAGACTATATTTTGGCATTTATTTTGTAGAAAATATGTTGTATTTATTTTGTAGACAATATGTTTTTGCATTTATACGAGACAGTCAACAATACATCAGGACAAATATGTCTCAAGATTTTAGTAAAATGCCTTAATATTTCTCAAAAATATTTAAACAATAACAGAAAAAGTAAGCCCTAAATATTTTACCATTATGTGGCATACCCACGCTCCACTCTTGTATCCAATAACTGAAAATATCCCAGTGATGACTCTGTTTATTTTATAATACTTGGGTCAAAAGGATATCAGAAAGTATTGTAAAGCTTGCAGCACAACCAGAAAGATAGAGGAAATATGCTACTAATACTGACAAGGTTAAGCTTAGAGAAGAAATAGTACCTCTTTGATTAACTTGGATAAATTAGTCATTCAGAAGGACTATAGGAGTGCAGCTTTTTGTCTCAGTGCCCCTGCAATGACTACTATTAAAAAGGCTTGATTTGGTCAAGTCCTCCATGTTGTGGTTAAAATAGTATCATAGATATCACATTGAATAAAAAATATGTAATTTAAGAAGTAGCCTAAAAAGTCTCATTTGAGTACACAGAAGCATCAATAGACAATTTTATAGTCTGCATATATGGTATCTTAACATAAGTGAGGATTTATTCCTAGGTGAGCTTCTGTTCTTATACACCTAGTTGTTTTCTGCAAGTTCTGCCTGTCAGAATCACAATCTTGAGCCCAAACCACCTATGCTTCTTAAAAGTGAAACAGCAGAATGTACTTCTTCAAAATTGTTTACCCTTAGGCCATATCATTTTGAAAACTGAAAATGCTTATTTAATTTTAGTGAAACATCTGCCTCACATCTTTCATCATGTTCCTATTTTTATACCCTTTTATGGCAACCAACATATAAAATATCTGCCAACTGCCACAAGTAGAACAGGCTTTCTATCCTATTAATCCTCCTGTTACAGAATGGAAGAGAAAATTTAAAATGCTTTCTCTTTTTGTACATGTGGGTTCTACTAAGAATTTTCAGAACTTTTTGAGGGCACTTTTTTCCCTCTAAAAAAATGACTTACAATCCTTGAAGTTACTGTCTTAGTATTGTTTAAGTATGTAGTGTGTTTTCCTCTTTTAAAGAGTCCATGACTTTATCATCATGTGTAATGAATTACAGCATCTTGTACTGCTTCTGTTTCTTTTCTAGGTTATAAATTCAAAATGTAAGGGAGACTAATTTATTAATTCTTATTTCTCAATCACCTACTTCAGTACCTTAAAAATGTAAAATGTAAAAATGTTGACTTTCAATAAACATAAAAATAGTGGTTATATAAATGGGTTAATTTGATCTGACCTTTGACCAAGTTCCGTAATCTCTTTCAATATGTTTTCCCCAAGTGTGAATTATTGAAAATAATTACAGAATCCTCAGGGATGAAATTATTAGTATTAAATGAATTTATTCTAACATTTAGCATAGTGCCTGATGTGGTAAATACTCTGCACATGTCATCTATTAATGGCAATATTAAATATAATTCCTAATAAAGGTAGAAAGTAAATTTCATAGTTCAGAATACCTTCCATAATCTATTCCAAAATTACTTTGTGTTTAAACTCTTAAAATTTTTCTATTGGATGTATTAATCATGTGGAGAAACATAAAACATTGCCACCTCATATGGCTTGAATATTTCTTTATGATGCATGAGTGGCAGGTAGTAGCAGTATTTTTGAATTTTAATGATATGTAGTAGAACTGCAAAGTGACAGTACTGTGCTGTAACAATGATTAAAGCTCTCTTTGTTCTATGCATGTATACTTTGTGTTTATATTCTTTACAGTTCTATTTTTAATCCACTCTTCAACCTGGCCTTACAAAATTGTAAATTCCCTCAATCTTCAATATTTCTGTCTTACATTTTCTTTTCCAAAGAGAGAATATATCATTAGATTCAATTCAATTTATATATTTAGAATTATAATAAGGCTTATATTATGAAACTGCATGAGAGGATATTTAATGTATTTGCTGATAAATACAAGAAGACAAATTTCCTGATTTGTAGACTCTCCCTGCCAAGGACAAACGTCTGCTTATGTGAGTAATGAGATTCAGAGGTCACTCAATGCATTCATATAAATAGAGATAAACAGTAGTGTCTACTTTCTAGAGTTTGCTTTCTCTTTAAAGAAATACAATAATATATTGTATTTGATGGCTGTGTTGTCATCATTTCAAATCTTTTGGAGTGAAGATAACAATTTTTATTGAAATTTTGAGCTTCTAGTAATAGATTTTTAGGTGTAGTTGTGCATAGAAATATGCATTAAGTATATGAGAGGCTCAAAAATTGTAGACAATAAAAACATAAAGTGAAGACTAGAGATTTAGCTCAGTGGTTTTGCTGCCTGCCTCGCAAACACAAGGACTTGAGTTCAATCCCAGGTACCAAAAACATAAAAAAAAATAAGATGAAATAAAAGCCTTGTCACGGTGGCCCCAACTCTTTTGTAAGTCCTTATGATATGAGAGTAAAAGATTTATTACCATTTGTGGCAGTAATTGGCCATGGATCATTGTCGATCACAATAACTCTAAAGTGAAAAATATTCTACGGTTCAAAGATTTGTTTCCCTTTCTATCTCATTTGTAATTTCCCATTTGTTGTACAGAGTTTTATTACATATTTATGAAATATACTGCCACAGATAGTTACAGTATTAAAATAGAATTGTGGGATAAAGTTTTCTTTTTAGCCTTTTAATGAGAGTTTTAAAATATTTATGAGTAATAATGCATATAATATATTATAAGTCTACACCAGCTGTTCTTCACACTTATTGCTTATAAGTGTATATTTTTTGTTTATATTCAAACTCATTATTATGTCTGGAAAAAATTAAGGTGATAATTTTGGAAGTTGTTTAGAGCAGAATGAGGTAGGCTGGGTGTGGTCTTCATGTTAATATGTAATGTTTAGTTTTCCTTAAAATTTACAATTACCACATTTTCCATTAAATGAACAAGTTTTACAAGTGCTAAATTATTTCTAGTTTGATTACTGAGTTACTTACTTATACTTTATGTATAATGGAAGGTTGAGATTGCAAAAGTGCTTTCATAGATCTCATTATAATCCTCATCATAACCTGAAAAGTAATTAGGTTAGATGTCCCTCTAGTGAGTGGCTAAGTGATAACCGTGGTTTTACTGTGCCTCTCCCCAAGTCTTCAAGTCTTTTCACTACTATTTTAATGTTTCTTAAACTCCAGCTTGAAATGCAAACTGCTATGTACTTCTGTAAAGACATTACTTTTCTGCAGTTAACTTATGTACAAAAGCGTGTTATTGAAAATATAATAATAATATAAGCACAATTAGGATAGAGGTGGTTTCTCATAAATATCAACACAAAAATAAATATGTGGACTTACTGTAAATTTGTATTTATAAGTTGAATTTATAAAGTCAAATAATTTATTATAAGGCAAAAGAGTTACATATAAATCTTATAAATATATATGTGCAGAATCGATGTTCAGAAAACTGTAACCCATTGATTAAAAAAATTCAAGATTTAAATAAAAGGAGAGATAGCCTATATTTATGTATAAGAAGACTGAATGTTATAAAGAGGTCAGATCTTTCAAATTTGATATAAATATTTAACTAGTCTCAACCAAAATTCCAAAAAGCTAGATATAGATTCTGCAAAAATAGATTCTAGAACTAAGGATCAACAGGGACAAATAAATTTCCAGATACATAATCCACCAAAGTTGAACCATGAACATACAAGGAAATGGAATAGACAAATAATGAGTAGCAAGATTAATCATTAATGAGAATTTCCCAAGAGTGAAAAGCCCAGGAATGGTTGACCTCGGTGGCAAATTGTATAAGACTTTTAAATAACTATCACCAAATCTTCTCAAACTATTCCATAAATTAAAAGGTAAATAACTTCTAAACTCATTTTTTAAAGGTCAACATTACAGCACTAGACAAGGACACAGCAACAAGAAAATCACAAAGGCAAAAACATATGAACACCTAAATAAATTCAGAGTCATGTCATATAAAAATTCTGAATGAATTTGACTCAGAGAGAGAACAGACATTAAGATGCTAGTGTTAATATATGATAAATCCTCAGCAACATAATGCTGAATTAGTAAAAGTTAAAATTATTTTCTTTCACAGCTGTGATGACAAGGCTCTTCACTTTCACCACTCTTAACATATGATTCGAATTCTTAGCCTGAGCAATTAAACAAGAAAAAATAAGAAATCCATGCAAATAGAAATGATGTCAAATTATTTCATGAATTTCAAAATGATTGTATGTATAAAAAAGCTAGAGTCCATCAATGAATTTGGTAGAGTTGCAAATACAATAACATACAAAATTAGTATTTTCATACACCAATGATGACCTTACTAAGCAATCTTAAGCAAAAAGAATAAAATCATAGGCATAACAAAACATGAACTTATGAAGTACTACTATAGGGCTATGTTAACTATATATAGTGCTGGCTTTAAAACTAACACACAGAAGAATTGAATAGTGTGGAGATTCCAGAAATGAAATGCTGAATCTGTAGTTTTCTGATTCCCAACAAAGGTGCCAAAAATTACATTGGAGAAACTACAGCCTTTCTGATAAGTGGTGCTGGGAAAACCAGATATTTACATGTAGAAGAATAGAAATTGACTCTTATCTTTCCCTACACAAAATGATCACCTCATTGTGGTTTAAAGACCACATGAAACTATGAAAATGCTAGAAGAAAATATACCCAAAACACTTCAAGACACCAACACAAGTAATGAATTTTTTGAATAATTCACCAAAACCCCAGATAAAAACAAAAACAGATGCATGAAGTTCGGTGCAATTGAGAAGCTTCTGCAGTTTCTGTATGGCATGTTGCATCTTGAATGCGATCCTGGAAATGAGAAATAACTTAGGAAAAAACTGGAAATCTAGATAAAATTATGATTTTCTCTTAATAATAAACATCAATATTTGTTCATTAATTGTGACAAGCATACTACTACAAGAGGGTAGCTGTATTTGGATATATGGGAAGATTCTTCATGGTTTTTCAATAAATGTTAACGAAATAAATGTTTTACAAAAGGATTATACTTGTATCAAAGGAAGTATAATAATTAGTACCATTTATAGATATTAGAGAACTTACTGAAGAAAATGAAACATACATATTTGGATGAGTTCAACATAAATCTCACAAACATAGCTATTACATATACTAACTACCTTAATCAACAAATTTTCAAGCAAAAAATAATTATACAATTATTATGATATACTATCCTGGTTACAAATTTTATTATCTGTTTAATTTGAACTCATTTCAGTTATTTGCTCATTTCGGTTACTATAACTATGGTTATTGTGCCTATTACTGCTGCTTATTCCTTTGGTGATAGTTAATGCTTGTGACTAATATTTGTTTTTTTGTTTTGTAATAATTTTGCAAAATATAGTATTATATACATTATTTCAAATAATTCAACTAAATATGTTTACAGTTTAGCATTATTCAACAGAGAATCAAATAGAGGAATGGTAATCTCACATATTTTGATTTACCAAAATAGTATGAGAAAAACTTTGCCAAAAAAGCATTAGAAGTGAGTGATGAGTATTTACTTGCATGGCATATTTATATTCATAGACAATTTATTTTATGTATTATTTAAGTGTCTTTTACATGTCAGGCACAACACTATCCACTAGGAAGAAGTCACTAATAAAGCAGGCCTATACATTTGCTCGTATAGAGCTTATGTATCTGTGCTGCTGAACCAAGCAAAGCTTGTATAGACCTTATGTTTTAGGCGATGGAGTTGATTAAATAATAAATACAAATAATTTTAGGATATGATAATAAGTGCTTTAGAGAATGAGAAAGTGCAGAAGTTTCATGGAATGTTGAGAATTTCCATTTTAAATAATAAAAAGAAGCATTATCAAAAAGTTGGCATTTACATAAAGAAGTATCACATAAGAAAATGAGCCTTGTGGAAAGATGGGGCCAGAGTATACAAGAAGAGGAAACAGAAAATGAAAAGGCCCTGAGGCTGGAGTATGGATGTCGTGGGGCAGAAGAGGAGGAGGAAGACTCTGGGATGGAGTAGGAGTAGGAGATGAGGTCAATGAAATCACAGTGGCAATGATATGGCAGGTGCAGTTCATGTAGAGCTTGAAGATTACTTAGAGATTTTCCATTTTTTAATTTATAAGATAAAAATACCTTCAAGTAGGCAATTTTAGGGAAGCAACTGAAGCAGCAAAGGCAGTGAGAAAGCTGTTTAATAATTGGTTCAAAAGATGATTGTAGCTTGGATAGGATATGGCAGTGGAGGAACTGGAAGGCATCTGATAAAGTATGTGTTTTGATCATAGAGTCAGTATGATATTCTAATGATTTGCATGTGGGTGTGAGAGAAGGAACAGTTTGCAAATTGTATAATTTATCTGAAAGAGTAGCTGTCATTAATTAAGGCTAAGAAGTATGTAGGTAGAAAGTTGTCATTAATTAAGGCTAAGAAGTTTGTAGGTAGAAAGAATAAGTTAGGGATGGGTCAGAGTTTAGTTTTGGACATGCTAAGTTTGTTAATCTTTTGATCTATCCCTAAGTATCTACACTGAGTAGGTAGACATATGAATCTGTATTTAGAGAAGAGGACTGAGCTAGAAATAGTGGTTTAGGAATTTTTAACTTCAGATGAAATTTTTAGTCATAAAATTGAATGGCATCCTTTCAAGAATAAGTATAGATAGAAAGGAGAATTGAGGCAAAAACTATCGCATGTTTTAGGAGGTCAGGGATGTGAGGAGGTACAGGAAGAGTAACTTTAAAAAGAGAACCCAGATGGGATAGGGAGAAAACCAAACCCAGTGTTTTACAGAGGAGGATGTGGTCAGCTCTGTCAAGTGCATGTAGATCAATCAAGAGAAAAAGTTTAATCTGAAAGTATTAAAAAGAGTAAAGATCATGATAAAAATAGCTTCATTTTGTTGTACTATCGAACAACAAAAAAATAGCCAGATATTATTCAAAGGTATTGCAACAGGGAAAAGAGACCTCAGTGTAAAATGGAGCTTAGTTCTGTACACAACATGGGCAACTCAGAAATTAGAGCCAAGGAGCAGAGTGAGGGTCAGATCATGGAAAATCACTGAGAGTAACCATCAGAGATGAAGGGGCATTTTCATCTTACCAACCCAATGAAATTCTTGCTGAAGACAGGCCAGGTGAATCAGCTCTCCTGAGAGGAAGAGAGATAGTGGTAGATGAATAACCCAATCACTTATACATAATTATTGCTAAACTGACTTGGTAGGATTCTTCCTAAAACAGAATTTTAGCAGGAAAATCACAGAGAAAACTAAAAGATTGAGAATTAAAATTTGGTTGAAAAATAATCTTTATGAATATATTACAGTTGACACAACACATATATTTTTAAATGTTTTCTTCAGTTTATTTTCACAGCAACCCTGTGAAACCTTTTAATTTTGAGCTGATGAAACTGACAAAAATTGAAATATTTTCCAAAACTGTTCTGCTCTAACAAGCCATAGTCTAAGTGTAGAGAAGTTTACAGCATACACATATGGTGAGACAACACTTTTTAGATATTTTATGACACATGGTTGGCACTCAAAAAATTCATTTTTCATTTGCTTTTGGGTAATATTATTGTAATAATACCTTTACCAAATAGTGTTGAAATAAATTATTTCATTAACATCTAGTCTTTTATAATATATTTTTATATGACAGTCAGTAGGGTTTGTGTAGGAAAAAGAAAACTAAGTTATAATCCTACTGAAGAAATCACAGTAGAGTGGGTGAGACAACCATTTGTAATACTTGATGTTAAGAACCTTAGACGGGTAATTGGAAAACCAAGAGAAAACAGCCAATTCAGTTTGAATATAGGGACTGAAGTGATACATTGTGGTAAAAAGTCATAATCACTGAAAACAGAAGGCTAAATATGCTGCTCTCCTCAGTTTGAGTATACCAGGCTGTTCAAGCCTTGAGGTAGTTATGAATGCTTACATATCCATCACTGGCTTTATCTGAGCATCAGACTCACCAAGGTCAGCACAAGAAAGAAAGCATCACACATCCAAGCAACCATCAGCATTGATGGATGACTTAATTATATTGGTCACCTGATGAACGAATACTGTAACCATTCCCAGGAGATATTTTTAGTCTTGAAGTTGACAATGCCTTAGTTAAGTAAGATATTATAACCATGGTCTGATGAGATAAAAAGGTCTCAAAAACTACAAGGCTTCAGTTCACCCTCAGCTAGATGTACAAAGTACTGGGTGCAAAAAAAAAAAGAGAGCCAGTTTAAGAGTGGATGTGACTGGTATCTGTTGGACATGGTATCGAAGAAAGACATATTTGTCATTTACTGCAGTGGACATTTTGTTAGAAAAGTTCAGCAGAGAGGACTGACTAATTGAATGCCTAGTTTGTAATATATATCCACAGACAGATCCATACACATATTATTTTAGTTAATAGATAAAAGTGAACACTGTCAGCTGGATTTACCAGACCTTATTCGAAATATGGAAATGTCAACTGGCTTTTAAAAGAGAGCATTTATATTATCTGAAAATTGATAAATGCTTGCTCAATAATTGGGAAGGTTATGTTTTTGGTATATATAGAAGATATTTTGAATTCAATTAAATGGCAACTTAAAATATTTCTATGGTTACAATCACTAGCCATATATATGGAAGGGTAATGAAAACAGATCTCTGACATTTCCAAAAAAAGTTCATATCATTCCAAACTCATTTCCCTCATGTTTTTCCTAGTTCTCATGAGTTTGAGGAGTCTCACCTCAACTGGATACTGGATGCTTGATAGTCAGTACTGAACTGAATGGGTGTTCAATGCCAAATTGAATTCACTAATTTAGCTTCTTATTGGCATTACTGGTGGTATGTAAATTTTGCATTTATTTCATCCCATTCCACCTTTAAGTGCTTTTCCTCTCCTCTCCTTTCTTTTCTATTTGTTCTTCCCGCTCCCCTTCCCCCTCCCCCTTTCCTTTTTTGTATTCATCCTAATCCTGTACATAAATTGTCAAAGATCAAATGTTAACTAAGAAAGTTATTATGTAGAATTTTACTGAAGAATTTGAGCCTCGGTTTTCCTTTTTTTATTTTTTTTTCTCTCATTAAGTTTATTGGTACATTTTAGGTATACAGTATGGTTACATTCATCATTGGAATCTTGCACCTTTATATGACAGGTCTTGGTTCTCATTTTTCCCCTTGTCCCTGCCCTCCCTTCACCCCCTCCTCCCTTCCCCATTTACAAACACTTCATTTCCATTTTTTCATTTTCTCATATTTTTCTCTTTTCCCTTATTACCTTTCCCCTACACCTCTCAGTTTCCCTAAACCTTTAGCCCCTTTCTTCCTATTTCACACTGTCAATTATCTCATTAGGATCTTATGTACTATTACAGTTTATTTAAACCAGAGAAACTATTTGGTATTTACACATGTGTGACTTATTTATTTCACTTAGGAGTATATCCTCAATATGTATCCATTTTCCTATGAATGAATCTAATTTCTCATTTTTTATGGCTGAGTAATATCCCATTTTATAGAAAAAACCACATCTTCTTTATTCAGTTTCCAACTGATGGGCAAATGGGCTGTTTCCAAGTTTTAGCTATTACAAACTGTACCACTATAAACATAGCCTCAGTTTTCTTGTTTTGTTTTCTTTTTTGATACTGGGTTTTCAAACTGAGGATCTTGCGCTTACAAGGCAGGCAACGCACTGAGCTAAATCCCTCACCCTAGCCTTGCTTTTCTTGTCTTTACAATGTGTCTAGTATTACTTCTCTCAAAGACTTCCTGAAAATATTAAATAAAATTAAATGAATATAAATTACTTAGCAGGATGCTTTGCAAATAACAAATAAGAGCTATTTTTACTATATAAAATGTTTTTAATTATTCTGTTGCATTCTTTTTTTAAATTGAGTTTATTGGTACATTTTAGATACACAGTACAGTTCTTAAATTTGTTTCCTTCATGAAGTTTTTTTCATCTCCTCAAATATACACTATACTAATACTGTCTCTGTGCTCATGTTTAAAAAAATAAATATGGTTTCAAGAACTAAGCATTTGAAAATACAAATTTTAACAAAGTAATAAATAAGGTATAAAATCTTATTTGTATATGAATAAGAAAGTCTGAAATATCAGTTCTCATATAGTATGTTTCTGCAAAATTTTCCAATTGCAATTATATAAATAAAAATGTAAGTAAAAATAATATTAGAATGAGAAATAAAAACTATATGATCATTCCAATAGATGAAGAAAAATCAACTCAAAAAATCCAAAACCTATTCAGAATAAAAATCCTGTAAAAATGAGAACCAAGACCTGTCATGTAAACGTACAAGATCCCAATAATGAAAGTAATTGTACTGCATACCAAAAAAAATACCAATAAACTCAATAAAAGGAAAAAAAATTTAAAATCCTGTAAACATTGAGTGTAGAAGGAATATTCCTTAACACAATAAAGATCACCTACGAAAAGCCTATAGACAAAAACCATATTTAATGGTGAAAAATGGCAAGCTTTTTGGGTAGAATTAAATACAACTATTCTCACTTCTAGTCAGCATTATCTGGAAGTCCTAGCCAGAATAAGTAGGCAAGGAAAAGAAAGGCACGCAAATCAGAAAGGAAGTTGAACATAGTACTACTTTTAAATATATTTATTTCTGTGGTTGTGTGTGTGTGTGTGTTTGTGTGTTTGTAAGGTACTCTGCCTGATGATACTAGTAGGTATATACAGACATTGAAAGCTTAATTCCTACTCTTCCTAGGAGCTTGTAGCCAAGCATATATTTAAAACCAGTAGACCAATAACTACAATAAAAAGTAGTGATCTGTGTTTGTCAGAAACATGGTGCATGGGAATTTAAAAGAAGAAAGAATTCTTATATGTTTGGGAGAAAGTTAGGAAAGGGTTTAAGAAGTTGAGATTTTACATTATTTCTTAGTAGAGAATAATAAGAGTGGAGAGAACTTACTTTGGAAAGAGGAACTTACTTTGGGAAAAACCTTTCAAAGGCAGGAGGGATGTTCTCCAGTAGTGGCCAGGCTGGTTTGATTAAATAGTACATAGTACATAGTCTTGGGAGAAGGAAATGGAAAGGGAACCTGGGGACAGATCTTTGATGGCATGGTCTGAGATGTTTACAGTGAGTAGAGGGACATGAACATTGCTGATAGGAGGAGGGCAGGGGATACATAGTCTAAGATTTGTTTTGTGCAAATAAAATGTGAAAACTGTGAAAGTACGTTCAGGACTGTAGGTTTATGGGTGCTACTTTCAGCCAGTCAATATTTCTTGTATGCTGAGATGCAATGCAGACTTGTCTCTGACATCTAAGTGGGTTCTGCCTTTTTTTATTTGAGTCTATGTTTGTGTGACACAGATGGAACCAGAGATAAAGAACAAAAACCTTCTTAAGGAAGCCAAGTCTAAGAATTTCTAAATAGAATATGGGTTTTACTAGTGTTATTGTATTGAAAACAAATAAAAAACAATAGCAACACATAACAAAAATGTATTACAAAAGTGTTTTAAATATGTTTTCCCTTTAAAATGAATACTAAATTTCTAGTTAATAAGTATGGGTACCTTCCTTATTTTGAATTGCTTCATGGATAGTGTTTCTCTATGCAGTCAAGTTATAACTTATTTAACCAGTTCTTTACTGCTAGTTATTTAGGTAGTTACGTTGCACTGGGTATTATAAATAATGCTTCAATGGTCATTCTATTATACACTGTTATACTCTTGCCTAATACATCCCTTAGCATGACTCTATAAATTTTTCAATCCTGAAAGTTTTCTGGGCCCTGATATATATTGCCAAATGTTCATGGAGATGTATTTTTCAAAGGACTCACACCTACTTAATATTAGTCTCTTAATCTTTATCTCATAAAGGGGATTGACATTGAATTTCATCATTGTTTTCATTTTCTTAAATATTAGTGAAATTTAATATTAGTTAATTATAATTTAATATTGGTTAATAATACATTAGCTGAGATTTATCCTTTCTTCTGCTTGAAGCTCTTAATTATATCTTAACCCTGTATTATTTTTCTATTGCTGCTCTAGCCAATTCATTTATACAGTACTTGGTGGTGAAAATACTAGCATTTATTGTTTTATAATTCCTTAGATGGAAACATACAGGTCTCATTAGGCTAATGAAGATGTTGGCAAGTCTTCCTTCTTTTATGGAGACCCTTGGGGAGAATGCTATTTTCTACTGTTTCAAACTTCTAGAGCCTGACCCCCCCACTTCTGGCCTTGTATTGCTCTCCTTCTTCATCTTGAAAACCCAGCAGGTTAAGTCTTACATGTCTGTGAAGACCCACCTTTCTGCCTCTTTTTTTTTTTCCACTTTAAAGAACCGACATGGTTAAATGGGATCTCCTACATAACTCAGAGCAATCCTCTCATCTTAAGGTCCATATGCTTATTTGTACCTACAGTGTCCTTTTGCCATGTATGATGTGCCATAAACATTTGCAAATTCCATAGATGGATATATTTATAGGGTCACTATTTTGTCTATTCCAACCCATTTTTGTTTTAATGATGGTGGCATCTAAGCTAAATATATAGTAAGTGCTTTTAAAATGAACATCTTTTTTCTCTAACACTTTACCTCTTTATTGCTGATCAAAGAACACTCCTTTATCTCATGAAAGACATCACATTATGGAGCCTAACTGTAATAATCATTTAACCACACACATTAGATTAACTTTTCAACTTTAAGTCTTGTGTCCTGTGATGTATTGGACAAGTGTCTTGGTTCACTGATCTTAAATTTCTGCAATTTTAAATTGGAGATTAAATTATCATACCTATAACATACAATTTTTATATAATTCATGCTAAAAACTTTGCTCTAAGAATTCAATAAATATTTGCTACCACTAAGAATATTATTCAACATATGAAAATATTCATGTACGTATTAAATGTTGGGTAGTAGTCTCAATAACTGAGATATCTCAGTGAAGAAAATATGGAAACATACTATCGCAGAAGCTATATTCTAGATAGGAGTGTGGAAGTTATGGTGGCACCACTAAGCTAAATCCTGGGCCCTAGACACATATTTAACATAAAAATAAGTGATAAAGTACCATGGGCTAAAATGTAACTTCCCAAAATTTTATATGAGTACTGTAAGACTTCTGACTGAGCTTAAAGTGATTCCATGCTGGCTGAGTAATGGCCCCAGAGGCCATTGTGTACCACTCCCCTTTGTAGTTGCAGCCCTGCCTATGTTTGAATCTTTGTTTAAGAATGTAGGACTGCATAACTTTGTGTCTTTACTGCATAATTTTGTGATCTTAAATTCTTAGCCTCAACTGTGAATAATGTGAGGTAATGGGCAAATGCTTAAGAGTTCTGGAAAATGAGATAAGATCTGTGCCATATACAGAGACCCAAAGTTAATTGTTTTACTGCTTGATTGTCTGAAATACCTTAGAGACCCTGTAAGCATCTTTTAATCATCAGCGTGTGATTGCTGAGTACGTGGCTGCAGACCACCAGCAGACTAGTAGCCTTTGTCCCCTGCCTCCAGGCTTTAAATGATAACCCCCTTTATCCCTCTTATAAAAGGACCTCAGCCCCTGAGGTAGTGCCTCTCTGAGCTACTCAGCTATGGGAGTGCCATCTGGCCAGACTAATGAAGTTCTGGTGTCCGGTGTGTTCATTCCTGGGTGAATCTCATGGCTGTTGAGCTCTTAGGAGCTGTAATTTTGAGCTCTTCGGAGTGGTATTGAGCGCTTAGGAGCAGTAGTAAGGCCTTAGGTGTTACAGTACTAACCTTCATCATAATTGAAAAATGGTTCTTAAAGAGGAAATCAAATTTAAAAAAATATTATTAGAATCAGCCCAAATTCAACATATTTTTCTTTTGTGTGTGTGTGTGTGTGTGTGTGTGTGTGTGTGTGTGTGTGTGTGTGTGTGTGTGTGTTACTGGGGATAGAACTTGGAACCTTGCATTTGCAAGGCAGGTGACAGCACCACTGAGCTAAATCCCCGGCCCCATATTTATCTTTATAAAAGGATTTTTGATACAAATAGCATGCCATCATTTTGATGCTTTCTTTCAAGTGGTCCTGGTCTGGCTAAGAAGGGCTAATATTATTCTATTATTTTTCTTATTCAACTGGTCATAAGTATGCATGTAAGCATTGTTTTCAACTTAAGAATTACCGTTTCTTAAAAGTTTGTAATAATTTTGAATACAAAATGATATTCTCTTTGAAACATTTTATATTGAAATGACAACATTCCCCCAAAAATCTACACCACAATTGACCAAATTTGTTTTCCTAATTTCGAATCAATCCCTGTGGAGATCCTAATGGCTGCTTGATTAATTGCAAACACTACCCTGTGTTTAAGATAAAACCTGTGGTTCTTTCTCTCAGGTTTATAAATACATTTTTGCCAGTATTGTGATGAACTGGAAAATTCCTGTGTCACATTTTCTTTTGTGGTAATTATATCAGGTGTCCATGACAAGAATTATAGTATTGTTTCCGATTTATAAATGCTTGGGTTTTGATTGCTTATAAGGTGACCATTTAAAATTTTATAATTAAAATTTATTTGTAAACAATATGATATATGTCATATTCTCTGGAGAATTGTAGAATATCATATTTACATATGTGGAGCCTGTATTATACTGATGATATTCATTATAAAGGCAACTATTCCACCTCTAAAATTGAGAAGAGTGCAATAGATGTTCTCATAAATTCCTGACGAAACCTCTATTCTTGACCAAGGTTTAGTCAGGTCTCTCTGAACTCTTTTCTAGACTAAGCCTTGACCTTGTCCTTGTCCATCCTTGACCTTGACCTATGTCCATCCTTCCCCAGCCCTCCATGGACGCCTTTGTTGAGTCCAGTTTTATGAAGAATCCAGCTCAGTCAATTGGGAGAGAATCCCCCACTCTTTGATAACTGATCAACCTGGCCTGCTTTCAGCAAGAATCTTTTAAGGGGAGGTAGGAGGAATTTCTCTACCTTTGATGTCTCTCATTATTAATTTTTCACCTAATGATCTGCTTTTCTTTACTATGTATCCTCACTTAATACTAGTTTTGTTTGGCGTTGAGCCTCAGTGGTTTACGGCAGTATTCCTAATGCAATAATCTGGGGAAAAAAGTCTTTCTGTACGGTTTTGTAAGTTATTAGAACAATTAAGTATTGTTGAAACAATCTTCAAACTTAACACATTTTACCTCGTTTCTCCTACTTACATTTTACATGAATACTTATAAATAATAAACCAGCATAAATACGTTATTATTGTTTTTTCAGGTTTCCTTTGCTTTTACCTGTTATCTTTTCTCTTACATTTTTTGTTTTGTTTTTTTGTTTTTTTTTTGGAACTGGAAATCAAACCCAGGGCCTCAAGCTTGCTGGCAGGCGCTCCTCTGCTGAGCTACATCCCCGGCCTCCTGTTGTCTTTGTTCCGAAGCTCTAAGCTTCAGGATCCCATTGGAATGCCATATTACTTTTGCATTTATGTCTCTTTGTAGAATGTTTCTTCTTATCCATTTATTAATGAATTCAATCACTTATTTTTATTTATTTATTTATTTATTGTGGTATCTGGGCTCAAACTCAGACCTTGCTCTTGCAAGGCAGGCGGCATCTCCACTGAACTAAATCCCCAGCCCTCAATCACTTATTTATTTCGGTATGGATGCATGAATGTTTATTTTATGTTGTGTGTTAAAATCTAGTAATTTATTTTGCTTTCCAAAGTATCACTAGAAGCTCTTATATCTGTGTTTCCTTTTTTATCCTTCTCCCCTCCCTCCTCACATGCCTACCTCCCACCTCTCTTTTCCTCTGTTCCTCTTTCCATTCCTCCTTCCCTTCCTCACTTCCTTAAGTTTTTTACTTTCACAATTTCTTGCTTTCTGTTTCGATGGGTTGTCCCCAGCTTACCTTATACATAATCTACCCCAGTTAGGAGCATCAACCGTTTTTGTTTCATTGACTGAAGATTGCCATTAAACATTATTCAGATTTTCTGGAACTAGGTATATTTTTAACAAATAATGAATCATTTACTTTAGGTGCTCTCAGCTGACAAAATACAGAAAAAATGTGTGTGATTGTGTGTGTGTGTGTGTGTGTGTGTGTGTGTGTGTGTGTGATGACCCTTGTATATATACACATATATAAATATTTACATTTGAGACTATCATTATTAACCAAATGTAGGTTTATATGCTTACTCCTATGGCTCTAATTCATTATCACTTGGATTTACTTTGCTGTAAATTTCCTCTCTAGTAGTAAGAAGCCAGCACTTACTGAACTGCTCAATTTCTGTATACTTACAAAAGTATCAGAAGTGGTAATCAGTGGTAGGTACCTCATGGAAAAGTTTATCAGCTAGATTATAGTGTTTATGCACAGTTGGTTTTGCCTTAATATTAAAGACTACTCACTTCCAAAATATACAGCCTTTTAAGACTGGATTATTTTACTTATCACTATTAATTTTATATTTATCCCTGCATTTTCCTGGCTTGACAACTCATTCGTTTTATTGCTGGTTATTATTCCATTACATGAATGCCCCTCATATTTTCAACCATTTATCTGTTGAAGGACAATTCAGTGACTTCCAGTTTTAGCTTCTGTGAAAACGTTATAATAAACGTCTGTGTACAGTTCTTGTATAGACACATTTACAAGCAATTTGGATAAAAACTTAGGAGAGCAATTGCTAAGTCATATGGTAAGACTGTGTTTATCTTTGTAAAAATACCTGAAAAACCATCTTCATAATGGTTATGCCATTTGCACTCCTACTAACAAGAAATGAATATTTCTGTTACTCTGTATTCTGAACAATATTTTCATGTCAGACTGTTAGAAATTAGCCATTTAAATAGATGCATATCTCAGTGTTGTTTAAATTGGCAGTTCCCTTGTGACCAGTGATGCTCACTGAGCATCTTTACATTATACTTTCGACCATCTGTTTATATTCTTTGGTGATGTGTTCAGATCATTTCACCATTTCCTGAGTGACTTTGTGTTTACACGTCTTAAGTATTTTTGTATGTTTTAGGTACAAGCATTTTATTAACTTTGTAGTTTGTAAATATTTTCCTCAGTCTTTTCATTTTCTCAATAGTGTCTTTGCTAAAGCAGATGATTTAATTTTAATAGAAGTCTAATATATTTATTTTACTTACATTGATTATGATTTTGGTATTGTATGTAAAAAGTCATCGATAAATATGTTTGATTATATTTTCACCGTTACTTTGTTTTAGAAATTTTATATAATTGATTTTTATCATTGGAGCTTGGAACAAGTTTAATTTTGTGGAAAATTTTAAGGTTTGCTTCTAGATTCTCTCTCTCTCTCTCTCTCTCTTTCTCTCTCAAAATCAAACTTGTGAACATAAAGTTTTTTACCTAATTTCTTTGCTGTCAGTTTAATGTGGATGGTACCAGTAATGATGACCCATTTTTTCCCTTTTGATATTGGTACTTTCTTCTATGTCTTTCTGTGATTAACATAGCTAAATGCTTACAATATCTATTTAAGGAATCTGCTTTTTTTTTTTTTTAAACTGGTGATTTAGCTCAGCGGTTTGATGGCCTGCCTTGCAAGTGCAAGGAACTGAGTTCAATCCCCCTGTACCAAAAAATAAATAAATAAAAAGAATCTGCTTTTGGTTTAATGTGCTTTCTCTACTACTTTCCTATTTTCAGTTTCACTGATTTATGCTTTAGTTTTTAAATATTTTATTCTATTGACCTTAATTGTAAATAATTCTTTTTGTATAGTTTCTTAAAGTTTAGATCATTTATTTTAGATTTCTGTTCTCTAAAACATGCTTTGAATGCCATGATAGTGTCTAAAGTAGTTTTGACTGAATCCTACAAATTTAAAATTACATCTTCATTTGGTTAAACACAAACATGAGTGCATATTTTCTGTTGAGAATTTTTACTCATAATTTCTAGAAATATATCACTTAATATACAAAATACTTGAGGATATCTCGCTTGTTTCTGTTATTTTTCTATTCCAATTGTTTTATGATTAGAGTGCATACTTTGCATGATTTCTTTTAAATTTGATCAGATTTGTGTTACAACACAGAATGTCTGTTTTGGTAAGTGTACTGTGTGAACTTGAGAAGAATACATATTATGCTCTTGCTGGATCCAGTATTTTTCTAAATATTAATTTGATTGAGTTGATTGATAATGCCATCCAGCCAATGATATCCTTTATGATTTTCTGTTTCCTTGAATGGTCAATAGCTAAAAGACAAGAGATGAAATTTCCAATGCTAGCAATATCTTTATCTATTTTCCCCTCACATAGTTTAGATTTATGCTAGATGTGTACAAATTCAAATTTTTTCCCTTATTTGAAGAACAAATCCATGAGTATTATCTTATACCCCTTATCCCTACTATTTTTCTTTGCTCTGAGGTTATATTTGTCTGAAAAATATAGGTATACCAACTTTATATTAGTTTTAGCATGATACATTATTGCCCATCTATTTAGTTTTTCTTAAATCTTGTTTTGTTTTATTTTAGACAGGGTCTCCTTCTGTTGTCTAGGCTGCCCTTCGACTCACAGTCTTCCTCTCTGAATCTCTTAAGTAGCTAGATTACAGATATATATCACTGCACTGGGCCTATCTTTTTAATTTTAAGCTGTTTCTTTAAAAAGCGAGTTCCTTATAGATAACATATAATGAGGTCTTATTTTGTTTACATTCTGACTTTCTGTATTTTAATTGGTGCTTTGATGTCTTTCACATTTAAAGTGATTATTTTTCAAAGTTTTTATTGATACTTATTTGCCATGCATAACAATTATACTCTTCATGGGGAGTTAGTGTGTGTACATAACACTTCTATTTTTGTCATCCCTTTGTCCTTTCCTCTCTCCCACCTTCCTCCATGTCTTGTTCCTCTTTCAATTTGCAAGATATCTATCTCCTTATTTCCTTTTATCTAAAAAGAATATTACTGGGATTTGTATATACTATAGAAGTAATGGTTTGTCTATTTGTTACCTGAATTTTTATTTATTTCTCTTCACAACATATGAAGTATATTACTTTAAAATTAGTGTTTTCTGTAGCATTTACAACATACATATTTAATTTAAGTAAATTTTCATATAGTAGTGTAGCATTTCATAGTAAGTATAGGCACATATTACAAAGCATTATCAATTATTTCCTTTTGTCCAATAGAAAATTGCTTTTATTCATTTTGTCATAGCTGAATTATAAAATCATCCAGTGCACTGATATTTTTATGGCTTTGAACAGTTCAATATTAGATAAAATAAGAATAAAAATACATAAATATTATTTTGCCTCTATTTATTTCTTCAATGACATCCTTCCTTTTTTCTGTAGGACTAATTTTCTGACCTGTAGCATTTTTCTTTTTCCTGCAAAACTATTGTTATGTCTTTTAGAAGGCGTCTCCTAGCCATGAATTCCTCATATTTGTTTATCTGGTGAAATTTACTTTCCCTTTCACTTTAGTAAGATAGTTTTATTGGACGTCGAGCTCTAGGTTTGTAGTGTTTTATTTATTTATTACTTCCAGCACTTTAATTTTTCACTCCTCTTTCTTCTTGCCTGTATGGTTTCTGACAAGAAATTCAATGTAAATTTTATCCCTGTTTATGTATGTGCATTTTTTTCTATGACTGCTTTTATAATCTCATTGGCTTTGTTTTTATGTAGTTTAAAAGATATTCATTATTAATTTGGGGTATTTTTCCTAAGTGATGTACTTTCAGCTCATAGGTTTGTGGTCTGGGAAACCTTTTCTAGAAAAATTTGCAATATTATTTCTTTAAATATTTATTTTATTCTATTTTCTCTTACCTCTTTTGATCTTTTGGTTATGCCCTTGTTATATCTTATGTAACTGTCCCAATATTCTTGGATATTCTATTACAATTTTCATGCTACAAGATATTTCTGTTGATATACCTTGGAGTTTACAGAATCTTTCCTTAAATGACTTAAATTTGCTGATAGTCTATCCTTTTATAGCCTTTATAGCCTTTTATAACATTTTCTTTTGATTTTCCCATAGGATGTCATATAGAACTCTTGGTTTGTTGTATTTTCCCATTAAATCCCATAATGTATTAATGGTTATGACTTTTAATTCCTGGCTGTTAATTAAAAATAAAACTGTGTAATAGATGAGTGTTTTGTTGCTAGTTTTGTCCTTTATGCTACTTTTGTTTTGTTTTGTCTTCTGGCCTCCTCTATTTTTTGTTGAATACCAGATATGATGTATTTTATAAGAACTATGGTGAATAAGCCATCTATGTATGGTTTTATGAACTGACTAGTGGATGGTGTGCTTAATGTTTGCTGTAGTTGTAGGTACCAAACTATTTCTTTTTGTTCCCCACAATGTCATTGAATTTCTCTGAAAACTGTTCCTAAGTGCAGTCTGACTCCTCTAAGTCTTTCTGCTATAATCTAACTTATTTGAGCTTTTTTGATATTATGATAAGGGACAATACAGAGGCTATGATCTTGTGATCAAAGCAGTCTTTCGGTTACTTGTGTCCCTAGTGTGTAACCTTCACAAGTGTCTCTGTACTTTTTTCCTTGTTCTGTTAATTTAGAAATGCCAAAGGCCCTTTGAGTTGGGCATTCCCCTTTCCCAGGTAACAAAATGGCTCTGATATTTTCCATGCTGTGTTGGCTTGGCTTTCCATGTACTGAGAACTCTGGATACTCTTAGAAAAGGTTTACTGTTTCTGTCTCCTTTACAGAAACAGAATATTTACCTAGCTACCCACCCTGAGAATCTGGTGGAATCGCTGCATATAAAACTAATGAAAACATCCTTTTCCACCACAAAAAGACTGCATCGTCTAGGACTTTCTCTTGCTACCAATCCTTATTTTACTTCTAGCTATTAATCAAAGTTGCCATTTGTGTTCCTGCTAATTTATTGTTCTAGCATCTTTTCCTCCTGGTAATCTGATCTCAACAGTGACTCTTCTGTGTTTGGTTGTCTTGGAGTGATAGTTTCCTCTGTGACTTTAATTTTTTGAGGAATCTAAGAAAATTCATCAATTTTTAATTTGTCCAGCTTTTTCTTGTAGTGTGAATGACAACTTCTAAACTATGTATATTTGAAACTGAAGCGGGTCATTGTTCTTTTTAATAGAGTCAAAAATGTGGTTTTTTGTAGCTTGCAAATATCAGTTGAACATTAAACATTAGAACCCCACAAAAACCCAAAATATTTTTATTCATAAATTTTACTGGTAACCTGAAGCAAAATTAACTTAAATGCATAATATGTTTACTATATCCCCAAAACTGTGTTAGAAATTAATGTTACTTCTTTAAATTACCTTCTCAAAGTAGATAATATGATGCTTCTTTTCCAGATATAAAAGATAATTTAAGAAGCTGAATAGCTTACTCAACAAGACAATTTGAAAGTGAATTAGAACCTTAGTTATGTTTATTCCTGACCCTCAGATTATTTCTATTGTGACATGCTGTCTACCAGTAGACACATTATGATCGTCAGGGAGTGCGGTCAGAGGTCAGAAGGTATGCCTTAGAATTGTTTACTTAGAATATCAGAGATATCTGAAAAAGATGCCTTATTATAAAATGTACCTATATGCTATTTTTACTTAAGTATGTTGAAGCAAGAATATCAGGAGATGATTCTGAAAGATAATATTACACAGAGGTCCCAATAGAAGCAAGTACACCCTGCCAATACCATGTGAGCCCTTAGGAAGGTTGCATCAATGATGGAATAAAAATAAGTCATGGGGCAGAGATGCAATTTATTGTATTTTTTGTGGGGTTGAATAGCTGAGGTTAGTTATACAACCAAGCAGGTCTAAGAATGGAGAGTCTTAATTTGGCAGATACTGAGGTTAGAGATGTGTTTAGCTCTGTGGGACCTGGTCCTAGGATAATTTAATGCAGAGGCACTGTAAGAATCTGACAAAATGAGGTGTAAGGGTAGTACGGACTCAAGATTAGGTGATTTGCATATCAAAGATGTGTTCACGAGGAAAGTAGTTTGCTATCTTAGGAACTGGCTAGTCCTGGGAGAAGTAGTCTCTCCCTGGATACACAAAACCCTGAGAAATCAAAGCATCATTAAAAAAAATTAAACACGATTAATACCTCCCACCCTAGCCACCTAGATAAATGAAAAGAAGAGTATTTCAAAATTTTACATTATCTGATCTTTCTTTAACTAGCTTATGATTTGCTTCCTCTGATTCATCCTTCTCTAATTTAGTTGAGTTTGGCTCAGAGGACTCACCCATTTCTTCCACTGACAGCCTGCACTAATATCAGTGTAACTGTGGTCCCACCAATCAATATAACATAGCTGGCTGTGGCGTGTTCAAGGATTTGGAGGCACGAAAGTAGACAATGATAAGGTGGCAGTAGTGCACAATGTGCTTTATTGGGAAGGTGCTCAGATTGGTGAAATGTCAGGGGAAGTCCTGTAGACCAGGAGACTTTCCAGATACAGTAGCATGATGGTATCATTCAGGAGACTGTGAAAGCAAGGGAACTTGTGAGGAAGAAGGTACTCAGAGAAGGGTTTATGTGTCTAGATGATGTGGCACAGCAGGAAGACGGGGAATCACTTGGTTAGAGAGATCCAAAGGGCAACAGCAGCACAGGGACTTTTGTACGCTGTGAATTTGTCTTTTCCTAGCAAGTGTCAATCATATGCAGTTTCATACATCAAGAAAACAGTCATGCTCTTAGTGGCTTAAAATATGCTTATTTGAGTTATAATCAAAGCAATTTGGAATGCAAAAATTTGGTTTTGTACCTGTGGTTTTCTCCTTCTGTGAAGAAATAAACATAGCAGCTAATGTTTAGGAGCCAGCTATGGCTCATTTATATAAAACTACCATGGCCTAGATGTGATATTCTATCAAAACTTTTTGCAATATCAAAATTCACCCACCAATTCTCTTCTAAAAAAGCTTCCCTGGGTTTGGGGTGAAGCTCTTATTATTTAATTGTCTTCCTTTGTTACAATGCTCTTTATTCTCTTACCGTAAGTATGACCACTTTGGAGTTTTTGTCTCTATGCTTAGACTTTGTTCATCTTTATTCCCTATGTCTAAATCCAAACTAGTGTCTAAGACCTTTGAACTTCCTAACTCTTGCCTTACAATTTCCTTTTCACCATCCCACCAGGAGAACTGATGAAAAACTAAGTTATACCTGTGTTGCTTTTGCCTGCCATAATCACATGCTATGGAAAAGTCTTATATTTTAGGAATCTTCAAGCATATTTCTTTCCATTAGTGTCACCTGGCAAAATATTTTTTCTTTCTTTCATTAAGTTTATTGATACATTTTAGGTATAAATTTTGATCCCATTCATCACTGGGAATTTGTACCTGCACATGATCTTGTTTTTTCCCCATTCTGCTTCTCTGCCTTCTACTCCTCCACCCCTACTATTTACAAAAACTTTGTTTCTGTTTTTTCCATCTTTTCTCATATTTTTTCTTTCCCTTCCATGTCCCCTTCCCTACTTCCCCTTCCCCTTTGAACCTTTTCTTCCTATTTCAGATTATCTATTGTACATTTTGGTCCTCATTTACACTTTCAGTTTCTCACACCAGAGAAACTATTTGTTAGTTACACATGTGTCCTATGTATTTCACATAAGAGAATGGGCTCAATGTGTGTCCATTTAGCTATAAATGTCTCTAGTTTATCATTCTTTCTGGCTGAGTAGTACTCCATTCTATTAAAAAATAAACACCACATCTTTATCCAGGTCCAGTTGATGGGCATTTGGACTGTTTCCAAGATTTAGCTATCACCAAGTATTCATCAAAATACTATACTCTGTTTTTTTCCATGATTAAATTAGGAAGTGGAGAGCTAGGGGACATGTAGGGTAATAGTCTAAGGAGCATGAAACTGAGGCACTACTTACAACATAGACATTAATTGTTTACACAAAAGAGGTAGAAGTAAAATATTATAGGATGCTACAGAAGGGATAAATTATAGATAGCTTTTAAATTTGGGTAGATTAGCAGAAATCAGTATGAGGTACCTGAATTGGGCTTCAAGATAGATTGAGTTTGGTGGTAGGGAAATTAGAAATAAAACTAGAGTAGGTAAATGGAAAATGGAAATCATAGAAAAATAGCCATATTTTTGTTTGGAGAAATATCTATTCAAAATTGAAAAAAGTTCATGAATATAGAATCTAGAGGGGTTTATTTTGCCTCTATTTATACACTTGCAGCTATTAAAGAGTATGATTAACCCCAGTGTTTTGATCACTCATTAGTATTTGTTTTGATCAATCATTAGCATTTCATTTAGTATGTAAATCAAAGTACCTAGAAGGACACTCAAAGGCCTCATCTAGAGTCTTCAAAAATTTGGGAGGCAATAAAGACATTATATAAAGTACTGTAATTCTACAGTCAGGAATTGGTAGCATTCATGATTATCCTTTTCTCTTCTTCTTCTTTCTTCTTCTTCTTCTTCCTCTTCTTCCTCCTCCTCCTCTTCCTCTTCCTCTTCTTCTTCTTCCCCTCCTCTTCTCCCATTCCTGCTCCTCCCCCTCCTCCTCCTGCTCCTCCCCCTCCTCCTCCTGTGTTTTTTTGTTTTTAGTACTGGGGGTTCATCCTTGGACTCTGTTCAGTGAGCCCAGCACTCTACCACAGAGCTATATTTAACATTCTTGTTATGTTACTTGTTCATCTATAAACTGAGTATAGGAGGTCTATCCACTATTAGAATTATTTGGGGATTGGATTAGATGGCTCAATTGTTAGTAGTTATTTCTATTACAGAGATGAGCTCACCAAATGAAAGGGAAACAGTGCAGTAAAATCTGTACCTAGTGCTTATTTGCCATCTTGTTTCAACTTTGTTGTTGTTTTTATCCACTGTTACAGAATTTTAAATCTTGAAGTTATGATAGCTGTAGATATTTACTTCATAGCTGCTTGGAGTTCTTGAATTGATTGAAATGTCAGCATTAGGAAAATGAAATTAGTCTTTTCACTCTTTAAAATTAGACAGCAATTTAAAACTCTGAGTAATAATTACATTTTAGAATTAGTTGTCTGTTACAATTGGGACTACCTATCAAATTGTTTTACAGATATGACATATATGGAAATGTCAAGTATAATTTTGGTACATGGTTGGCTTTTAGTAAATTATTCTGTATTAATTTATATCTGTTTGTGTTCATAATGCATAGAACAGCATAAACTGGCTAAAGGAGATCATGATGTATTAAGGTATGCAAGCCTTTTAATATCCTCTGGCTTGCTGTGAAGACCTCCAGACAGCAGTGTGGACAGTCATTTTCATCCCACATGTTGCTATCTATAATTCTGTTTCCAACTGAAGAAAAGTATGAGCATATATGTAAGGAGAAAGAGACTGTGAATATACCCTTACGTTACTGCTTTTGTCTTTCTGGAATCCTAACTGCTTTCACATTACAGTCATCTAAGAAATACACACACACAAACTCTGAATAGTTGAAATAGTAGGAGGAAAGATTGGCTCATCCAGTAATTTTGATATGATTTATTTAATACTTGTTTAAAATATTTATAAAGTTGTTTTATTAGGGTTCTGTAGAGGAACAGAATCAATGTCAAATAAATGTATATTTATCCAAAGGGATTTGTTAGGTAGGGTTACTGGATCAAGGCAGAAATATCCAACATGGCAATCTGTGCACAAGAGTGTCAGAGGTCCTATAGGAATTAGAGGCGGAAGGTCTGGAAATTCATTGCAGGGTTCGTAGTGCAAATCTGTGCTGGAAGACTGAAAAGACGAGATCACTGACCAAAGTTGATGGTGAAGACCGATGCCCTTTTAATAAAAGGGAAGCACTTACCTTCTTTCCTCTTTTATTCTGTCCAACTTACAAGCCTAATGTTTGGTGCCATCCGCTTTCTGGTGAGTTTTTCCCCAGCCCCCAGTTTTCTAATTTTTCTAAATTCCTTCCCTTCTTTAACATAGTCTTTTGCATTCTTACATGGTCAAATTCTCATGAATTCTTTAAAATTTAATTCTTCTCACCCAAAATACCACTGAAATGGCAGCAGAGATACAAACCCATAAAGTCGAAGAAAACTATAGAAGGGCAAAAGATTTCTAGAAACATTTCAAAGCTTGATATGGAAAGAAAAGTGGTTAACTAACTTAGAAAAGTCAAAACAATTGCAATCTATAGCACTCACTGTGATGAAGTGGAAGATGAACATAAAGAAAATGATTCACCCAGAGAAATATAAGAATTTCATTCCTTAAGGGAGTGTACTGTAGAAGATGAAGATGAAGCATGATACCATATCTGCATGAAAGAAATTCTGACATAGTGGATAACACTAGAGAGATTGATAAGAGAGATAATAAAATTGGAGCATTAATACTCATGGACCAATATGTAATTACTAATAGTTACACAATAAGACAACAGATGAAGCAAAAGGAGTAAAATTGTCAACAAATGAAGTAACATTTTCAGACTGAAGGATATGAATCTTAGGATTAGTCAGAGAATCACAAGAACCCATTTAATTTGGAAAATACATAAAATTATGTACATGTGTATTGTGATATGTGTGCTGTACATATCACATGTATATACACACACACATATACACACACACATATGTATCACACACATATTTAGCACTAAGGACCACCACTGCAGAATTTTAAACACTGAAGATAAATTGAGAATAAAACTCAAGAAAAAGCAGTCATAAAAAAGGAACCAAAATATCACAGAATTATCTACAATAACAGGAGTAAGAAAAGAATAACTTAAATTTGAAAGTCTTGATGAATTTTTTTGAAACTGTGTCTTACAGTGTACATCAGACTGCCCTTGAACTCATAGTGATCCACCTGCCTCAGCCTCCCATGTGCTGGACACCAGGTGAGATGATCAGTGATTTACCAATACTGTATCCCTTGCCTACTGAAGCTGGCAACTGAATTGGAAGTATAAAAAGAGTTTTACACATTTGAAGATTCACAATTGATCTATCCTTACATCCTTTCTTTAACAAAGTACAAGAGATGGATCCCATCAAAACTAGAGATTATACAAAAAGGAACAATAGGGTCATTAACTAATCCTATGAAAACATGTGGAGAGGATTCATCCTGTGGGTTCAGTGCTGGCCACTTGATCTCTGAGGCCTCTTAATAAATCAATAAACTCAGATTCATAAAAAGCAAATTTTAATGGCCTATTATTGTTTTTGTGGGGTGGGGGTTGAGACAGGGTCTCACTATGTAGTTGAGACTGACCTGGAACTCACTTTGTAGCCCAGGCTGGTCTGGAACTCACAGCGATTCTCCTGCCTCAGCCTCCCATGTGCTGGGATTAGAGTGTGCGCCACCACACCTGGCTTTAATGGTCTATATTTAAGCAACTAAGCAATTGCAATTAGTTTTTATTTTTTGGAATGAATATCCACCTCTTGAAGTGATTATGTCATCAATCAGTAGTCCCTAAGCACTTTATGAATAAATGATTTTCCCACATAATTTATAACACTATATTGACAGGTGCAAAAATTTTCTCTCTCTCTCTCTTTTTTTTTTTTTTTTTTTTTTTTTTTTTTTGGTAATGGGGATCGAAATTTGGTCATTGCACTTGCAAGGAGGGCAGAGCAACCAATGAGAGAAATCCCTGGTCCCACCCCAAATTATTTTTTCTTGAGAGGTCATGTTAATAAAGTAAGTAGTGGATCAAAACAGATACAAAATGAATAAATCCCATTATGGGACTTTCCAGTTATCAGATTTTCTCAATAATAAATTGATGTAATTTAATAAGAAGATGGGTGAATTCAGATTTTATCATGACAAAAAACACTGATATATTCAAAGACATAGTATGTCATCTCATAAGAACTCCATTTTATGTACAATACTTTGAGTTCTTATCAATAGTGACAACTTGTGTTCTTTTTTTGGTCAAATGTCTTATGTATTTTTTATTTTACTTCTTTCCTTCAACCTTCAAAGACATAAAAATTAATTTTATTGTAGTAAATTCTGTGATTATTATATACAGAGATTTTTTTCCACTGAATCTCCTTTTTGTTCTTTTGTATATTTAACATGATCATCTTTCTTCATTTTAATTACTTTGGATTCTCTATTTTTGATGGAATTGAAATAACAAATCAAGATCTCTGTTAGCTCTTTTTTCTATCTCTTTTGTGCACACACACACACAAACACACACACAAACCTACTTTAGATATGTTTGTTTTGCATTCAGTATCTTTTCCACATTATAAAGGCAGCCACATTAGCAATTTTTATTCATAATAATTTTACATTATGTTGGCCTTTGTTTCCATGAACAGGAGAAAAACTTCATTAGTAGACAATCTTATTAGAATTTTGTCTAAGAAAATAATGCCTTCATTTCTTGTTAGTGCTCTAATGAGATAACGAATAACCATTTAAATATTTTTCAGTCCCCACACTTAAGCAATGGAGCGCTCCAGTATAGTGCGTAGGAGGATCCTGTGCACGGAGCTTCTGGCCTCTCTACAAGGCATCTTGTAAGAACAGTAACAGGCAGCAGTAGCAGTTAAATACTATAGACATTTACTTGACGTTATACTGTCTGTTTTCACCATTTTGAAGAGGACCTTAGACCCTAATTGTTTGTTTATGTTTGTGATAAGGGCAATAAGTAAATAAATAAATATGACATTTATATCAGGCTCTGAAGCTATTAGGAGATGGTACTATTCCTGTTGGACCACTGACCAAAACCAGAGAGTGAATATATTTCCAACAATCTTTGTTGTCTGGACAAGTGTCTTTTAAGTACAGGATCAAAGGAAAAGAAGCTCTGTGCTGGTCCAGTAATGCATTCAGTGATGAGAGAGACATCTATGTGAATTTTTAATTGGTTCTCTTCAAATTAAATGCAGAGAAAGTACATATAGAAGAATCATTACTAGATAGTTTTTCTTGTCTTATCAATTGATAGATCAAACTATTCTATTGTAGAAATCATCCCTAGAAATAATTTAGTTCTATATTCTAAACTTCCATTTAATAATTTACCTCCTTGGTAATTTATTTCCTAGCAGATGTTTACTAGGGAAAACACTATTTTGATTATTTTCTAACACTGAATAATTTAGATTTATAGTTGTATAACACTTCTGTTTAGAATTATTTATATAAAGACTTTTTTCTCAATTTTTTATATATGTATAAGAAAACTTCTTCACCAAAATGATCTCCCTCACTCTCACTTTGTTTTCAAGACAAATGGCATTTTAAAAAAATCATGCTTCATATATAAAAGCAGGCAACATACAAAAATACTTTAAAAAACATTATAATCATGTAGGTAAAATGTTCAGAATTTAATAGAATATTATGAAACAAATGAGTTGTGTAAAGAATACACATTAAATAAAAACATTATAATCAAGTGTATAAAACATTTAGAATTTAATAGCATATTGAAACAGACAAGTTGTTTAAAGAGTACATGTTAACAAATCTCATCAAATTTTACAAACTAATATTAACAGAATTAGCATTTCTGAATTTCCATTTGTATAAATTTTAGTTATTTGCTTTTTTTCAGCTTTAATTGAGTTTATTGGTACATTTTAGGTATACAGTACAGTTACATTCATTGTTGGGATCTTGTACCTCTACATGACAAGTCTTGATTCTCATTTTTTCCCCTTACCTCTGCCCTTCCTTCACTCCCTCCTCCCCTCCCCATCTACAAACATTTTATTTCCATGTTTTCTTTATCTCACATTTTTTTTCCCTTGTTACCCTTCCCCTACCCATCGCACCTTCCCTACACCTTTAGCCCCTTTCTTCCTATTTCACAATGTCAGCAATCTTATTAGGATCTGATGTATTATTGCAGGTTACTCGCACCAAAGAAACTATTCGGTACACATGTGTGACTTATTTATTTCACTTAGGAGTATATCTTCAATATGTATCCATTTTCCTATGACTGAATCTATTCTCTCACTCTTTATGCCTGAGTAATATTCCATTTTATAGAAAAACTACATCTTCTTTATCCAGTTTCCAACTGATGGGCAAATGGGCTGTTTCCAAGTTTTAGCTATTACAAACTGTGCCACTATAAACATGGGTGTGCATACATCACTGTGATATGATTCTTTTAGTTCTTTTGGAAAGATACCCAGCAGAGGGATGGCTGGGTCATATGGAACCTCCAGTCCAAGATCTTTGAGGTATATCCATATTGATTTCCACAGTGGTTGCACCAGTCTGCACTCTCACCAACAATGGAGAAGGGTTCCTTTCTCCCCGAGAACCCTGCCAACATTTGTTATTGTTTGATTTCTTGATAGCAGCCATTTTTTGTGGGGTGAGGTGGAATCTCAGTGTTGTTTTCATCTGCATCTCTCGAATGACCCGTGATGTGGAGCATTTTTTCATATATTTATTTGCTGCTCTTCTTTGTCTGAGATGTATCTGTTCATTTCAGATGACCATTTTAGAATTGGGTTTTTTATTTTGGGGGGCTGATTGTTTTGAGTTCTTTATATATTCTAGATAGTAGTCCTTTGTCTAAAGAGCAGCTGGTAAAAATTATTTCCCACATTGTAAGTTGTCTCTTAGTTCTGCTGATGGTTTCTTTTGCAGTACAGAAGCTTTTTAATAAGATGAGATTCCAGTTGTTAATTCTATCTGCTAGTTCCTGTGCTACTAAGGATTTGTTCATAAAGTCTTTTCCTATGCCAATGTCTTCCAGACTTCTGCCTAACTTATCTTCCATAGAGTTTAGTGTTTCTGTTTTAATATTTAGATCTTTAATCCATTTGGATTTTAATTTAGTGTATGGTGCAATATAAGGGTCCAGTTTTAATCTGTGGCAGGTTTAAATCCAGTTTTTCCAACACCATTTATTAAAGAGTCTTTCTTTCCTCCAGTGGGGATGGTCAGCTCCTTTGTCAAAGATGAGGTAGCTGAGTACATCTGGATCTGTTTTTGTGTCTTCCAGTCTGTTCCACTGATCCTCAGGCCTGTTTCTTTGCCAGTTCCATGCGTTTTTTTTTATCACAGTGGCTTTGTAGTATAGTTTCAAATTGGGAATTGTTATACCTGTTGCCTTGTGTCTGTTGCCTAGGATGGCTTTTGCTATTCTAGGTCTCTTATGGTTCCAAATGAATTTTTGGATTTTTTTTTCTAGTTGTATGAAATATAGTGTTGGAACTTCAATTGGCATTGCATTGAATCTGTATAGCAGTTTTGATAGTATGACCATTTTCACTATGTTGATTCTTCCTACCCAGGAGCAGGGGATATCTTTCCATTTTTTTATAGCCTCTTCAATTTCTTTTTTCAGAGTGCTGTAGTTTTCAGTGTAGAGATCTTTTTTAAAATATAAAAGATTCAAGTTATTTCCTGTTTTCTGCCATGACAGCAAGTCAGATGTTACGTGCAGCATTGTATTCAAGATGGAAATGGTAGCTGTTTCATATAGATTAACAAGAGTTGAAAGTGGGTGAGTAAAGATAAAGGGTTTATCCTGGGAGGGAGGTAAATGAAAGTATTTGTGTTGCCAATGTTACTTTCTGGCACTTTGTCTTAGTCCCATCAAGAAGAACACAATACCTTCTTCAATTTCATTTTAATTTGTGTTTGAGGTAGCTTCTGGTAGTAATGAATTATCATTAAATACACCCTTATTATGGTTTGCAAATCTGTAAAAAGTTTATGCTGTAGAAAATTTGGAATGTTGACAATCTCTTAATATTCATTTAAATGGACTAATGGTACAGTCCATTTTACCATATTTTGTTTTCATGCCGATTCTAGGGAAAATATTGAAATCTACACTTGAGTACAAAGAGATGTGTCTTTTAATTCTGCTTTTTATTCCTATTTTATGTAATTACTCTGTGGTCTATTATCTAGAGATCACTGTTGGGTTTCAGCTGACAGCTTTGCCCAATTTGAATATACTCTGAGTGCAAACAACCCAGTTGAAACCTGGACTGATGAATAATGGTATGTTGGACTGAAAGTAAGAATTACAGGATAGATATTTCATTTTTTTATGTGCTATTGTGAAAGGAATTGTATCCCTAATTTCTCTCTCAATGAGTCTATTTGTGTACAAGAAGGCTATTGATTTTTGAATGTTGACCTTTTATCCAGCTACTCTGCTGAAAGTGTCAATTAAGTCTAGAAGTTTTTTGGCAGAGTTTTTTTGGGTCTTCTATGTAGAGTATCATATTGTCAGCAAATAATGACAGTTTAACTTCTTCCTTTCCTATCTTTATTGCTTTAATTTCTTTCTCATGGCTAATTGCTGTGGCTAATGTTTCCAGAACTATATTGAACAGGAGTTTTAACAGTGGAAATCCTTGTCTTGTTCTTGATTTTAGTGTGAAGGTTTTCAAGTTTTGACTCTTTAATGCGATGTTGGCTGTTAGTTTTTTTCATAGATAGCCTTTATCAAGTTGAGATAAAGACCATCTAATCCAATTTTCTACAGTGTTTTTAGTCATGAATGGGTGTTGAATTTTGTTGAATGTTTTTTCTGCTTCTACTGAGGTGATTATATAAGTATTTTTGGTCCTTGACTCTGTTAACATAGTGTTTTACATTTATTGACTTACAAATGTTGAACCATTCTTGTATCCCTGGAATAAATCCTACTTGGTAAGGGTGTGTGCTCTACTTGATGACCCTCTGTCTTCTGTTTGCCAGTATCTTATTGAGGATTTTTGCATCTATGTTCATTATGAGATTGGCCTGTAGTTTTCCTTGGTTTTGGAATCAAAATAACACTTGCTTCCAGGAATGAAATTAGAAGTATTGCTTCCCTTTCAATTTCATTGAAAAGTTTAAATAGTAGTGGCAGTAGTTCTTCTCCAAATGTCTTATAGAATTCAGCAGTGAAGCTATTAGGACCTGGGCTTATTTGTGTTGGTAAACTTTTAATTACATTTTAAATTTCAATGACTGTAATTGGGGTTTTAGAATTTTTTTATCTTCTTCATTCAACTTTGGTAATTCATAAATATCAAGAAATCTATCCATTTCTTCTGTGCTTTCCATTTTATTAGAATACAGGTTCATGAAGTAGGTATTGATGATCCTCTGGATTTCTGCTGGATCTATTGTGACTTCACCTTTTCTATTCCTAAATGCAAGGATATGATACATTTCTTTTCTCTTTTTTTGACAAGATTGGCTAAGAGTTTATTGATTTTATTTATTCTTTTGAAAAATCAACTCTTCTATTCATTGATTTTTTTTGTATTGTTCTCTTGGTTTTCATTGCATTGATTTCTGCTCTATTCTGTATAATTTCCTCCTTTGTATGAGCTTTGAGTTTTTCTTGCTCTTCTTTTTCTAGGAGCCTAAGATTCATCATTTGATTGTTTATTTGAGCTTGGTCTGTTTTCCTAGTTTGGGTTTTCACTGCCATGAATTTTCAACATAGAATTGCTTTCATTGTGTCCCATAGATTCCTATATGCTGTGTTGGCATTATCATTTATTTGTAAAAACTGACTAATTTCCTCTATGGCCCATTATTATTCAGGAGAATATTGTTCAATTTCCATGTGTTTGTGGAGTTCTTTTGGTTTCTTATGCTATTAATCTCCATCTTAATTGCACTATGGTCTGATAGTATACATGGGATAACTTTGATTCCTTTAAAGTTATTTAAACATGTTCTATGAGCTAGTATGTGGTCTATTTTGGAGAATGACCCATGCACAGCTGAAAAGAATGTGAATTTTTATCTTTTTAAAAAGCTTCAGCACTGCAAAAGAAATCACCATAAGAGCTAAGAGACAACCTACCATGTGGGAAAAAATTTTTGAATCAGGTCTTTATATTTGGGGGGCCTGATTTTTTTAGTTCTTTATATATTCTAGATAATAGTCCTTTGTGGGAGGAGAAGCTAGTAAAAATTTTCAAAAGAATTAAAAGAATAATACCACAGTGATATATGCATACCCATGTTTATAGTGGCACAGTTTCTAATGGCTAAAACTTGGAAACAGCTGAAATGCCTATCAGTTGAAGACTGGATAAAGAAGATTTGGTTTCTTTTTTCTAAAATGGAATACTACTCAGCCATAAAGAATGAGACACTAGAGTCATTCATAGGAAAATGAGTGCACATTGAGGCCATACTCTTAAGTGAAATAAATAAGACACATATGTGTAAATACCAAATAGTTTCTCTGGTATGAAAAACTAAAAGTGTAAATAAGATTCAAATTTTAGAACTGATAACATGAAATAGGGAGAAAAGGGCTAACGGTGTAGGAGAAGTGGGGAGGGCAGGGGAAACGAAATAAGGGACAAGAAAAAATATGAGAAAAGGAAAAAATGGAAACAAAGTCTTTGTAAATAGGGTAGGGTAGAGGGGGTGAAGGGAGGGCAGGGGTATGGGGAAAAAATGAGAACCAAGATCTGTTATGTAAAGGTACAAGATCCCAATGATGAATGTAACTAATGTATATTTAAAAAGTACCGACAAGTTCAATAAGATAAAAATAAAAATAAAATAAAATAATATGGAACTAATGCAATTTAAAGAAAATAATTACAGGATAGAAACACATAGGAGGAGGAAGTTACTTGTTTAAGATGAAAGATAAGAGCTGCCTTTGCCCTTAACCCCCTCACAGCAGATAGGGGTACTTCTTTAGAGGGAGGAATATTGTAGAGAGCTAAATTAATTAGATATCTTCTAAGAAATTAGACAGGGCAGCCCTCAAGGAGCCAACACAGTAAGGAGCCAACATGGAGGACAATAAAAGCACATTCACTGAAGGCCAGAATTGTAAAAGGAGAGAAACTACTGTACCCTTCTGCTTTCCCTGGGGATAAAGAGCAGTGATTGATATTCTAAATAGGTATCAATCACCTGGTTGGGGAAGCTAGGCCTTTCCAGGTAATATCCCTGACCCTCCACCCTTACTGAAAATACTTGTAGGCTTACTACATGACTTGCTCCCCCATTTGACCCCGACTTAATATTACCTGGGTGACTGTACTTGTAATCCTATTGGTTGGTCATGGATTTGCCCCACCTCATGCCCACCTTGTAATTTTCCATTGCATGTTAGTTTTTGTCTCACTTTGTACCAGCTCACCACATGACTTTGCTATATAAAACATCTTTGAGAAGTGGGGTGGGCAGGCAACCCACTTTCTGGTCATCCTTCTGTTTCTCTTAGACAGAGGCTTTCTTTCTCTTAATAAAAATTTCCTAATCTTAAAAAAAATTTTTAAAAAAAGAACTAATTCTAATGGTCAGAAGCGTTTCATAAATCGGAGGTAGGGATGAAATAAAGTTGAATTCCATGCAAAAGCCAAATTGAAATTGTAAGTTGAATGACTAACATATTTAAGTATTAAGCATGACATTTTAGTCTATTAAAATGGATTGAAGGTCAGAGGAACACCATTTTCCCCCAGCAAAGTGAAAGCAACTCCCTACAGTGTAGTTGGGATGTGTCACTAAGGTTTATTCCCATTGGTAGATGATTTTATTATGTTTTATCCCTGTGAGATCTGCTTTCCTTTCTTTAGGAAACATATTCTGTGTGTAATAGTTATGTTCATGATAGAGAAGGGAAACAATAAGCATTTCCCTTTTTTGTGAACACAGAATGCTAGAAAATGACCCTTATCACTCTAATTGTAGATGGGTGGCAGATTTGCAAAGATGAGCAAAAGGAACTTGATTTCAGGAATATATTTATCAGATCATCATGTGTCATCTTAATTAAATACCAGAACAATTGGGATAAACATAAGTGATCTAAAAGAGATACCTAAACATCAAGATTTGAATCAGTCATGTCTTTGCAAAATACCTTCATTTAAGTTATAAAATTCTACAGAGAACTTGATAATTGTGTAAGGCTTGCAAAAAAAAACTAACCTTATAATACTACATGCAAATATAAATGTCATATTGTCTCATTAGCTACGTGTACATCTTTATTACTATGTAATGTAGATCTAATTCAGAACTTTCACGTAATATATTTTAATTTGTGGACAAAATATCCTCTTTGTAATCACAAAACCTAATTTACGTAAGTTATACATTTAATATAAACATTTTTGCAGATTTATACATATCCAAATAATTTATCTGAATATTTGATATTTGAATTCTTTAGATATATATTGATATTTAATAGGGAAAATAAATACTGATGCTCTGATATGTGCATTTGTACTGGAGAAAATTCTTCAGTTCCTTTTCTTGTTCTTCAAAGTTTAATTCCACATTGTCTGTAGGTCCTAAAAGACAGTCATATAAACTTACAAGGTAAATTTTGGAGTAAAGACACTTTTGGTTAGATTAAAACTAAAAGGAAGGCTTGTGCAACTTAAAAATAAATTTTTTTGTAAAAGTGAGACAAATTTTTTCTGAAAGGGCTCAATTGCTGAGTTAAAAAATGAAGCTCAGATGTTGGTCTACAGTAAACTCTGTTTCCCTCAAAATAAAGTATGTTCTGCATGACTCACTTTGACTTTTGATGAGATACTAATTTGAAATTTCTGAAATAATATCCTATGCATTAAGTCACATACACTTCATGGGATAAAAAAGAAATAATAAAAGAATCACTTCTTTATGATATACAGTATATGTTATATTTTTAACTGTGAAAATTAGTTGAACATTTATTTCATATGATAAAAATTTCTAAGCCTTTCCCATGCATAAACCTAAGTAGGCTTTGTAACAGTCATATGAGGAAGGTACTATATTTTTGTCTGGTTTTTCTTCAAATGAGCAAACTGAAGCACAAAAAAATTAAGATAATTTTCCATGATTACATATGTAGGTAGTGGTGGGAGTCAGGATTTAACTTGTAGAATTTGAAGCTAGTATGTTTAATAGTTTACTGATACTTTATGTAGAATCACTTGCCTGATTTAGAAAACTTGCATGGGAAAGTTTGTAATGAATCTTGAGATTAATATCATATTTAGTATAGTTGAGGGAAAATTGTAAAACTCAAAATTTTTAAAGTTTAATAAACATTACCATGCTTGGTTTCCATGTTGATTTCATATTACTATGCTGTCTCTCTTACATTGTGGTGGTATTTGAATAGAATGTACTTTTTAAAAAGTTTGCCGATTAAAATGATTTAATGAGGGCAATGTATAAATATGAATACTTCATCCCAAATCTGATCCTATAGAATAGACTAAAAATAAACTGACTTCTATTTAAAGCAAAAGCTGTACTTGACAATGTGTGTTCTCATTTCTTAAGCCTTTATGGAGTTCATAATTCAATAGAAACAGGTGAACAAAATTCTACAAAGCATGCCTTCATGTACCAGAAGCATGAAACTTGGAGATAAGTGTTCCAAGTTTCAGGCTAATCGCTCTCCAGCCTTTTGAAATGTTGGTGTCTGAAAGCAGGTCATTTGCACTGAACTAATGCCAACATATCAGAGTAAAACATATTTCTTGTTGAAATGTAAATAATTAGACCCTGAACTCTTTTGTAATGTTTTTTTTGCATGATAGGATATTTGAGGTCACTGTTTGACCTATAATAAAAAATAAAAACCATAGACAGATTCACCTCAGTTTGTTGCCTGTAATCTATTCTTCTTGGGGTAGAGGTTAAACTTTGGAGACCAAATTTCTAGTCTTAGTGTGCAAATGTAGAGACAATCCTATAAATATGAACTAAATACACAAACTATGTGTATTATGCATATCTCCATGAAAAGGACATTTTATATAGAATCAATTTTTCTATTTCAAATGAAGTTTGCACCAGAGTATATATTTTATATTGAATCTTGCATTTAAGTTATTCTAGGTGATTCTTAAGTCTTTCCATTAAATCAAGAGGTTGAAAATTTGGACTATGATTCATGTCTTTAATAAATAAAAACATGGTTTGAATACATAGGATTTTCTAATAATGAGCATGTAAAATTGATCCAAAAAAATTTATACAATGAAATACGTCAAAATAATGAAAACTATATTTTTGCCTTGAAAGAATGAGATTCCTCATGGACATTTAGAAGGGTTCCTTCTGAACCATCTCCTTGGCTGCATCACACTTTCCTATGTAGCACAGAGAAGTATGTTTTCATTGAAGTTCATGAACCTAGGT
The DNA here is from genome assembly GCF_012274545.1 of Fukomys damarensis. Taxonomy (NCBI): domain Eukaryota; kingdom Metazoa; phylum Chordata; class Mammalia; order Rodentia; family Bathyergidae; genus Fukomys; species Fukomys damarensis. The sequence goes on from NW_022900928.1 coordinate 47,477,812, forward strand.
ACGTATACCTGTGTTAAAATACTGCAGAAATACTGCATGATAGTACTACTAGGTATATGCTCTTTCCTCATCTTCTCCATACCATACAGTCAGTGTTAAACCTTTGGTTTTCACAGTGAGAGACTCTGTCTTTTGGTTTCTTTCTCACTGAGAGAAGTAAAAGAGTATGGTGTGTGCATATATGTAAGCTGATACAGCAAACTGTTTGGCATTCCTTCCTTCTCTCTCCTACTGGGCCAATGTATAGAGGCCCACATCCCTAAATTTAGGTTTACAATTAAGGGGTAAAAAGGTATTCTGCTAGACTAGGTAACATTTCCTAATTTTGAAATTTAAATAAAAAGCTTGGGCATCATTCTAGTTAAAAATAATTTCCTTCCTGATAATGTCTCCTATGTATTTATTTCTTTAATGAAATGCAAAGAAAAAGCTGAATCAAGGTAGGGTTTATGTATTCTGGGCTTGGTACAATCTAGTAAGTCTTTAAAAATAACTTCTAATTTTGTCTATCATTTTGTTCACTATTAATGGTATTCTAAGTACTAATAATAAGTATTAGTATATTAAGTAGGAGGTAAAAATATATTTAATTTGGTAGTTTCTAAACTTTATCCTATTTCACTATATTTTTATGCGTGATGGTCCCATGGGAACAATATGTAGCTTAGCTTTCTGCAGGATGTATTAAATACAGTTTTCTGCATTTTCACAAGAAAATCACAACCAACCAGTAATTGAGAATTTCTAGCAGAAAATGAATAAATTATTGTCTTGGCTTGGACAATAGTGGAGCACTTCAGCAGGAAAAGAGGTGAAACCCAAACTGGAATTGTCTTCCTCATGTCAGTAATTGAGTCAAACAACATGGGGTAATTATTCAATGAGGGATCCTTTGACTTTCACCAAATACAAATTTCACCAAATACAAATTTCAGAATTCAGTTTTTTCATTTGTGGTGTCAGACTTTTAGATAAATAGCTTTTGCAACCCTAAATATGATGAACTTAAAATTTTTAAGATGAATAATTTTACTTCTTCTTCTGAATTATGAGTATCCTGGAATAAATGAAAAGTCAGTAGAAACACAAAAAGATATGAGATAAAGGACCAATAAAGAGTTACTCCAAAGAATCTTTGAACCAATGGCTGGATTAGAGTTCATCCACCTCAAGTGCATGCCAAACTCTGATTTAGGATGCTGTTAAAGAATTATCAGAGCAGAAAAAGAATCTCTAGGTAGAACAAAAGAAAGATTGTGTAAAAAAGATATCTGGAAGCTTCAATTTGCCTCTCTCCATTTCTGCACTATTACTTTTAATAGCTGAGGTCAATCTATGCCAGGAGGTACTACATTAAAAGGTCTTAGCCTTCAAGAAACTCTAAGCCTTAGTTTCATTATTTCTATTCTCACTTTCTTCCATGATGTATGTAAGTAAAGGAAAAAGGTTTCTTTAACAAAAGTTCTTTAAGAGGCTAATTGGTACATTTGACATGCTTGAAATCCTACCTAGGCAGTTGATGCCTTTAGCTTGAGATTTTGATTTCTGTAAAAAAGTAATTTCCAGTGGGAGAAGCATGGCTTTGCTTTGAGTGTTTTTGATAATAGGTTTTCTTTCTTTTTTTTTTTTAATGGTGCTGCCATGGAGATCAGGAGCCCTAAAAGAATATGTGGGAGTAAAAGAACCAAAAACGCACAGCCATGGGCAAGGGCTATCCTGTTTGGGGTTTTCCTGTCAGAATCTTTTTAATTATCCCTTTAACAGGGCACACCACTGTATGTATATAAGCATCTGTTTCATTCCTCAAACCACCAAAACAGCTTTCAGGTCAGTAAATGTTATGCATAGCCTTAAAGTCATCACAAATGACAAAGATAAGCCTTTCAAGTAAAGCGTGCTTCTAATTCAAGGTAGGGTTAAAGCTACAATAGCATTTATAGACTTTAAGAGTTGAACTATGGAAGAAAAAGACATCTCCTGGGATATATTTGGCTCTAAATTGGCCCAGCATAAATATTCTAAAATCCAGTGGGGATTGTGGCCTTCCCTGTTAGTCACTGTAATGTTCAGAGAGTAAAAGGAGATGAATTTGGATTATTTATATAAAAACACTTGTGATGTGTACTAAGAATGTAGAACTTACTAAAATAGAACTTAATATGTATAGATATCTGTACATAGATAAAATAGATCAATAAGTGAAATATATTTATTGGGATCATCCTATAGTTCTAGTTCAGTTTTTGTGCTGTATTTTTGCCATAATGTACATCACTGGTCATTCGAGAGATGCAGATGAAAAATGACACTGAGATTCCACCTCACCCCACAAAGAATGGCTGCTATCAAGAAATCAATCAATAACAAACGTTGGCGGGTTTGTGCGGAAAAAGGGACCCTTCTCCATTGTTGGTGGGAGTGCCGACTGGTGCAACCACTATGGAAATCAATATGGAGATACCTCAAAGAGCTTGGACTGGAGGTTCCATTTGACCCAGCCATCCCTCTGCTGGGTATCTTTCCAAAAGATTTAAAAGAATCATACCACAGAGATATACGTGCACCAATGTTTATAGCGGCACAGCTTGTAATAGCTAAAACTTGGAAACAGCCCATCTGCCCATCTGTTGGAAACTGGATAAAGAAGATGTGGTTTTTCTATAAAATGGAATCCTACTCAGAATGAGAAATTAGAGTCACTCATAGGAAAATGGATGCATATTGAGGATATACTCTTAAGTGAAATAAATAAGTCACACATGTGTAAATACAGAATAGTTTCTCTGGTCCAAAAAACTATAATAGTACACAAGATCCTAATGGGATAATTAAGAGTGTGAAATAGGAAGAAAAGGGCCAAAGGTGTAGGGAACGTGGGAAGGGTAGGGGAAAGGAAATAAGGGAAAAGAAAAAAAATATGAGAAAATTAAAAAATGGAAATGAAGAGTTTATAAATGGGGAGGGGAGGAGCGGGTGAAGGGAGGACAGGGACGAGGAGAAAAATGAGAACCAAGAACCGTCATGTGAAGGTACAGGATCCCAGTAATGAATGTAACTCTATTGTAGACCTAGATCGTACCAATAAACTCAATAAAAAGAAAAAAAAATGGAGCATGAGAAACCTGTATCTTGAACTCAGGTAGCAGCCTTTCAGCACTATGTTTAAGTACCTTCCACCTGATACAGAGTAGAGACTCAGGGAATCTTACTGAGTCTAAGAAAGGTTGTATGTCTAGTTTGTTAAAGCTGCATTAAAACATGAACATCCTTGAGATATATTTGCTTAAGGTAGTGTTTACTTGGCATCCACTTTTAGGCCTGAGGTAAATTATTTCTCATTTTCTTTGACTTGGTTCAAGCTTCCTCTCCCTATCTACTGAGAATAAAATCCACCTGTTTGTCATTCCACGCTTCAAGCCTCACTCACCCCTCAGCTGTTGATCCTGATGAATCAAACAGGCTGCACCGGATCAAGTGAGAACTTTCCCTCCCACACGTGATGTTTTCTTTAAAGCAGCCAGTTCACCACTGCTGCAGGGAAGCATAGCAGTTAAAGCTTGTGAAGCTTAGTAAAGGAGCTCCATAGGTCCTCTCTTGTGCCTTCCATATTGGAGCACCTTGCTGGATCCAGACTTCCATCAGCCTCGGTCAACACTCCTGCCTGCTCTGGTAATTGGGGAATTGCAAGTTTGTAATGTTTTTTTTTCTATATCGGTCATTTCAGTTTTACCTCTTCATTGTGTCTAACTTGAACAACACACTTTGAACAACCTCCTTTCCCTGGTCAAGGTCTTCGTAGTGAAATAATTGTCCAGGCTTGTGGACACACAAAAAAGAACTTAAGACCGAATTAAAAGAAACCAGTTCAATGAAAATCACAACAACCCTCAAAAAGTGTGGCTTTGTAAGATAAGCTGAGGAAAGAGGAAAAATGAAGGAGGGAAGGTTTTCAACATAGTATTTAAAACAATGATGAAATCTGCATATTTGAAATGTTTTTAATATTATTTTAATTGATTTTTTTCGACAAATACTTGTTCTGATACCTAAAGTCAATGACAAAGACATGTTATTTCTCCTCTGTATTCGTACAAAGGTGAATATGACATAGCTCTTTTTTTAAGCATTCTTATTTGCTTGGGAGTAATTTGAAAAAGAGAGTTATTCAGTATATAAGTTCCTTTTCTGAAATCAGATTGTGGAAGAGTAAAATGACAATTAGAATACCAAATCTATACTTCATAATCCCACAACTGGATGGGTACATTGTTACTTCAAGGTTTCTTTCTAGTGCTCTAATCCAATAGTATTTGATAAATATGTACCAATGACAGAGATTTGGGACATTAACTATATCTGTAAACTAAATTTAGGACATGTGCAGAGAAAGTTGAAAGCTGATTTTTGTTCAAAATATGAAGTCAACATAATTGATCACAGAATAAGCTATATTCTTTGAAATTTCAAAATGCTGCTGGGAAGTAGATTTCACATTCTCTCAGAGCAGGTGATATGCTTTTCTGATCTCTGAGTGGCATGACTTTTTTTCTATATGGAATTCAAGATGAATGTTTTAATGTCAGTGTGGCATTTAACATTTGAGAACCTATCTTATGAGTCTATTAGACCTTTACAAGTCTACTTCCTGGAGCTTTTTTCAAAGAAGAGTCATAGATATTTGCACTAGGCAAGGAGGAAGCATGAATGCTGGAAAAAACAGGGAGTGGTTAAATTGAAAGCATTAAATAGGTTGGAATGAGAAAAGTAATACAGTGAAAATGTCTTGTCATGTTGGTAACTTTGTGTTAAGAAGGGCAAGCTCTATATGAGTTCATCTCAGAAGTTCCAAACAAATGACCAAAATGAAAGATAACAGATCTTTTAAATGTGAGAGGTTTGATGTGGAAGCTTGTTTCTTTCTTGCTCTTCTTCACACATAATTTCCCAGAGTGAAAGATTAGAAAAAGTAGCACTGTATTCCTTCAGTCTGTCTTTTAATGCATCTTTATGTTATTTCTCAATAAACACTTAGTATAAACCTCTGCAAACTCCGTTCTACCTAAAAATCACATTTTTCTGCTGTTATTGAAAAAAAAATCACTGAATTGATTTTAAAAAACATTGTATTTTATCCCTCCCCATGAAAACCATCACTTACACCTGTCAACCTAGGAATTCTGTAAGATATAAATGAAGCAAAGAAAGATCCAAACCGGCACCTAAATAAAATGCACTTAAGAGTTGGAAAAGTAGTTGAGGGTGCTGACCTACTGTCTGAGAGGAGAGTGGTATTTGCTTAGTGTAGCTGACGAGCACAATGTGTCTGTTATGTTGTTCTCCGGTTATTGTCCAGACGAAGTTTTATTATTTGCAAGTTTAGAATGAAATTCTACTATATTCTACAGTGATGGGTAACCCAGTGTGTATATTAGTAAATGTTCAGAAATTTGCCGGTGTGGTCTAATAGGTAGTATGGCTCTAATCACGGTGCTTTTCAGGCACAGACTTCAATATGTAGCACTGAAACTGCTAAAACCATGGTAGGTTCTGTTCCTAGATTGAAGCAGAAACCGAAGTTAGAAACGTTTGGGAAATTAGAAACAAGGACAAAAGTTTTGTTGAAGCAGTAAGTTTTACGTGCAAAATATTGAAAATATAAATCCCTTTAAAAATTTGAGCAATAGCAAAGCCAGGCAAAGTCTTATACATCTGTAATCCTGTAAATCCCAGCACCCTGGGAAAGCTGAGGCAGGAGAATTGCAAAATGTACTCCAGCCTGGGCAACTTCAGGAGAACTTGTCTTAAAAAACAAGCAAAACAAAACAGGAAAAACCAAATAACCTCACAAAGATTGGGAAGATGTTAGTTTGTTTTAATTTTAAGATGGTGTCTTGCTAATTGTTGAATGGCCTGGGGTGAGCTCAAACTTGAGATGCTCTTACCTCAGGCTCCTAGAGTGGTGGGATGACAGTTGTATGCCACAATGTCTAGCTGGGATGTTAAACATTTTTAACTGATCCATAGCATGAGGCAGCCAGTAGCTCAACTAAAGACAATCACAAAAGAAGATTTTTCATATTTGCTCCAGAAAGTGGCAAGAACACTGGAAAAAGTGTGTTAAAAATGAAGGGGAATATTTTAAGAATTAATGGAAATTATTCCATTAATGCAATGATTTTTTTCTAATTTAAATATTAATCCTATTTTTTCATCACTCCATATTTCTTTGTTGGTTTAGATAGAAACAATATGTATTAAATTTGAGCCTTTAATACGTTTGTGGACTTAATGGATCAAAAGTAAAGATAAGAAATGGTGAAATGCCCCTCCCAAAGACCATGTGATGATGAAACTCGTGGTCTTGGTGAGATTTACAAGAATAATAAGTTTGTGAAGTTAGTAAAAACAGTAAGTGCAGTAAATTTTCAGAAGAGAATTTTAAACAGAATCTGGCAGGGAGAATAGTCTCAGTTTGGCACCATGACAATTTAGCTTCTATTTCACACTTACACCTAGATAAAATGAGTTGACTTTACTGAACTTGACAGCTTTTCATAGTGTATCTCTAATAAAAATTAATTACATATATAGAATATATATCTATATCTATAGATATCTAGACTAGATCTCGCTATCTTCTACTAAGAATTGCTTCTGTTTTGTCTTTTTCAGTGGTACTACCTCAAGTCAGGAATCTGGTGTCAAACTCCATAATCTTTTGAATGTATTCCTAGAAAGTACCTAGTAGATATCCATTTTTACTTTCTTCTTGCACCTTTTTTTACACTGTTTGATATCATTATAGTATTGTAGTTAGCAGAAGTAAGTGTAGTGGTTCAGACTCCAGATTTAGCAGCCGAAGTGTTTTGATGTATATCCTAGGCCCCTGTATTACTTAACCTACCTACCTCAGTTTGTTAATCTGTAAAACAGAAATGATGATAATAATAAACATGTTTGCAGGTTTTTTGTATTGAATAAGTTAGTTATTTTGACACATTTGAAATAGTGACTAGTAAGATGGAAAAATATTATTTTTTACTAATCAATTCTTACTAAATAATCCTATCATTCAGATCTCTGAAATAGCCTTTTCTCTCTCTCATTTCTCCAAATTTTCTATTTTATCAACCTTTATTATTCCTGTGTTTCTATCATTGAAAATCCAAGAATTTGCAAATATGACTTCATGGTCTGATTTATTTTTCATTTTCTTCAAAGACTTCTACATAAATGAATAGAAAACAGATTGGGTCTTGTGTCTTTCTTTCCTTGTACAAAATTGTTTTTTGTGTTCTGCAAAATTCAGTTTTTAATCCTTGGAAACTTCTCAGGTAAAAATGAATCTTTTCATGCCTCCACATCTTTTATACATCATCTTTTCTCTAGAAACTATAATTCTTTCTATTCTTTCTTTATATCTACTTGCTTTCCTTCATTCTTTTTCTTTATTTTTTCTTTCCACTATTTTTTCTGCTTCTTTGGCAAATAATTTATTCCCAGCAATACCAAAATCTGTTTCTCAGCACCTACAAAATGTTCCTATAGACCTTTTGACTTGCCTTGCTTATAGTTACCATCTTTCTGAATTCAGTGATTTTGTTGACACATCTGTGTTTGGAGTAGATTCCTAACATTATTATCTTCTTCTATCCTCAGCAGCTGGTGCATTATCTGACACACAGCAGCCATTAACTATTTGTTGACTACCTGAACCATTCTACTCAGTTTTTCTCAATTTGTGGATGAGAATACTGACAACCATATAGGAGGCAGCTACATAATGGAAGATATGGGGCTATTACTGAAATCCCTGGTTATAGAATCTCACGAGTTAATTTTAGTTGCTGTCAAGAGCTCAGAAATAAGAAAACAAATTATTTAATCCTGTAAAGCCATTCTTGACATCCATTCATGCTTTTAGTGCCTGCTCTAATTTGGAATGAAGTCTTAAGGCTTAATTTTAACCCTATATATGTACATATGTATGTTGTGATTTATTATGAAAGTTTTTAAAAAGGTAGCTCAGTGTAACCAATGGTTTAGTAATTAAGATGCATCAAATATGAATATTTTTATCACCTAAATTGTTAAGAACCACATCAGTTTTACTAAATATTTCTTCAGTAATGCTTGGGAGCTAGCTTCTTTTGCTACATTTAAATCTAACTTCATAGATTGCAGACAAAATTAACTTAGAACATCTGAGCCGAAGTCTGCATATTCTTACCACTTGAGAAATGTTCTCAAATGTGTCATTAGGAAGCAGTTTGAAATTGTCTTTACATTTTTTGTCTGGAAACCCCTTATGAGAAGTTAAACACACTGGCCAGAATTCAATAGTTACTTCAGTAAACACTTGGGATGTTTTCTGTTCACTAGGATCTATGTTAAGTGCTTTAAAACTAATAACTTATTAACATCTTCTAAACTTTTCAGAGCCCTAGCAGTCTTCCCTACAAAATCGTAACATATATTATTCTGGAGACCATATGTTCACTTACCTCTAAATAATATTCTTTGCTGCTATAAAAATGGATGCAAGGGAAAGATAAATGACTTAAATAAAAATACTTAAATAAGTGGCTCCTCATAAATAAAACAAAATACAATAAATATTTAATTTATAAAATTAATGCCCTAAAAGGAGATATCCCCATAAAAAGTAGATAAATGTTTCAAACTTGTTACAGATTGAATTTGGAGCAAACAATTTTTTAAAAATTATGTAGATATTCAGTTACTAAATATTACCTTACATCATCATACAGGCCATAGCTTTGCAGGAGAAATGAAAGTCTCATGGAAGATAAATCAGACTTCTGCAAGAATAAGAAATCTAAATTTATAGCTAACTCTTGTATATCTATGGATATCACTTTCTAAAGTAATTTGATTCTGAGATTTCCATGACATAAACTCAAAAAATCAGAAAGGAAAATATTTTGCCTTTTTTGGAATCTGTGTATACTTAGTTTTAAGAATTATATAGCAGTCAAAAGACCTTATAAACATCTTTCTCAAACAAAATTGTGAATATATTTTTAAAATACTCATTTAAAAATTTGACATTGGTAACAAATTTGAAGTAAAGCTTGTCATTTATTTTTATTTAAAAGGTGTGAAACCTTTGAGAAAGGATGTAACACCATGTAATGAAAATTCTAGGAAAACATAGATGCTACTAAGCAATAAATTATCCATTTGGGAGTTTTCTCTTCCCTGACTGATTAGGACTGAATTCTTTATTGAAATAGGTAGAACCTAAGATCCTAATGGTATAATTGACAATGTGAAATAGGAAGAAAGGGGCTAAAGGTGTAGGGAAAGTGGGAGGGTAGGGGAAAGCAAATAAGGGAAAAGAAAAAAATCTGAGAAAAAATGAAAATGGAAATAAAGTTTTTGTAAGTAGGGAAGGGAGGAGGGGGTGAAGAGAGGGTGGGGATATGGGGAAAAAATGAGAACCAAGACCTGTCATGTAAAGGCACAAGATCCCAATGATGAATGTAACTGTACTGTATATCTAACAAGTACCAATAAACTCAATGAGAAAAACAAACAAACAAACAGAAATAGGTATTTTTCTGACATTTGGGATCCTACATAAAATCATATGCTATATAACCACTCGGAAAAGAAATTAAATTATTTGTTTTGTAGGAAATGAGAAGTTTATGGGTCTCAAATATTTAGAGAAATCCAAATGAGATGCTATTTTGATTCCATTTGTTCATCTCACTTTAGTCTTATTCTTTCTTATTTTCTATTTTCCTACCATTATAAGAAAAACTTCTAAGTCATGACCTCATATTACTTTGTTACTTAAATACCTTTCCTTTACCATATTTTAAAAAAATTGGTGTAGGAAGGATCATATGAGGAAACACTCATTAGAAAATTCTTTCTGAATTTTCTGTAAACACTGTTGAAATTAGACTTTTTTTCAAGTCAAATAAAAGTAACTTCTTCCAAATCAAGTGAAAGTCTAGATCAAACTCTGTGGTACATGAAATAAAACAATAACAGCCTTGTCTTCACTGAACTTATATTCTGGTAACAAAGACAACAATTTAATAATAGTAGATCAGTAATAAAATAAATAAAATACCTGCAAGTTAAAGTGTGTTAAATGCTATGGAAGGATATACTTACTTGTACACTTTTTTTTCTATTGAGTTTATTAGTACTTTTTAGGTATACAGTACAGTTACAGTCATCATTGGGATCTTGTACCTTTACATGATATGTCTTGGTTCTTCTTTTTTCCCCATACTCCTGCCCTCCTTTCACCCCCTCCACCCTTCCCTATTTACAAATACTCTGCTTGCAATTTTTCCTTTGTATTTAGTAGCAGAGTCAGTGGATCCTTTAATGTGAGAGGAATATCTACGTGAAGACTAGAAACAGATGAGAAACAAACCAAGCCTTATGTTTTTTTGTTTTTGTTTTTGTTTTAGATAAAGAGTTACCCAGGCAGCAGGAAAAGCAAAATGGAGGATTTGGTGCTGAAATATGGCTTCAGTATTTGAAACAGTGTAGCTGGAAAGGAATAAAGAAATGAAGGCTAGAAGGTGAAGACAAGGTCTAGGGTCAGCTTACATTGGGGACCTCAAAGTGCTTCAGCTTTTATTCAAGTAGTGTAAGAAGGCTTCAGGATTATGAGCATAGAGTCATGTGATATTGATCCCGTTTTAGTAAGATTTTTTTTCTGGTTATTGTATTAAGAATACGTGAAGGGGCACCTTCACTGAGATCACTGAGATGAATGCTGAAATATATTAAATGAGTAGGATTATGAAGTAGCAGGGTGCGAACAATAGACACAGTAATTTTTGGATGTTGGATATAGTTTGCAAATGAAAACCATAACACAGATGGATAAATTATGTGTGGAATATGAAAGAAAATTTGCAGTTTTCTTGAAATAACAAAGAGATGGTTAGAGTCAGCTTGTTCTCTGATGGAAAGGGTAAAGGGTTAGAGGCAATAATGAATCTAGGGGTATGGAGATCACGAGTCCAGTCAGTACATATGCTAATTAGACAGATGTTTGTTAGAAATCTAACGGCAGTTTGCAAATGTACAAATGGACAAATGATTCTAGGGTTCAGGAGTGTGGGACAGGCTGAGTGGAAGAGGGAAACCCTGGGGGTGCTGGATGTGTCTGTTACTTCGATTGTGATGATGGTACTGTGGACATACCCATGTGTGCAAACTCATCAGATCACACAACCCACATGTGTGCAGTTCTTTGTATAGCAATTACACCTCCACAAAGTTTGTGTTTCACAGCTGTTGAGTGTTTTCTACATAAAGTCTTCTTAGTTTTTAGCAGACTTTAGAAATACCAGCGTATTTCAGGAAGAGTTTGTTCTTCTGACACTCCTTTCAAATTCTCTTTATTTTCAGATTCTATTAATTTTAGCTGAGGAAACAAAACCAAGTCTGTTTTAGACAAGGCCAGGATGTGAAGTGCCCAACAATGTAGGGAAAACCATTCTGTCAGTTATTCAAGAACCCACAATAAAAAAAAAAAAATGCAACTCCTGTTACTGAAAAAGGTGACGCCTGACAGCATTTTTCACTCTATGACATTTTTTTCATATGTTCACAAGTATAGGGAAACAAGCTAAGTAGGGCTCCTCTTGACTTTTGTTTGGTAGAAATTTAGTAACTTTCCAAGATCTTTTGATTTTTCCAAAGGTGGAGCAGTTCTCTTAGTTATGTGGTAGCATACTATTGCCACAAGTTTGTGGATCTCCAGCAAGATAAGTGTATTTCAGACTCTTGTCAATGTTTGCACGGTTGCTCTTCATCCGCTTTTAAATAAATCATCTTCTGTCTCCATTTTCTAAATAGATTGTAACAGTTTTATGCACATGCTCATGCACTTGTGACTACCTACTGTACACCGACTCATATATTACAAAGACTCTCTTCTTTCTCTTGCCAAGGAAATTATCATGATTCCAATGGAAACATGAATTGCTTTTCAAATGTATCATAGCCCCCAAGGTGCTCTTTTGGGGAGGAGTAAAGAGAAACTTAACTTTGGAGAAAGCAGTTACAATATTTATTAGAAAAGAACAATACTTGGTAAAAAATGAAAGTCTATTCAAAAGTAATGGTGAGTAAAGGGAAGCTTGTATTTTGAACAGGCAAGCTAAGGACCTATGAGAATGTTAGGCAAAGGGAAAAGAGAACAACTTCAGAGTAGACACTTGTGTGTACTCTCCTTTGTGGTTTTGGGGTTTGAACCCAGGATCATATAAATGATAAGAAAATATGCTATGACTGAACTGCAACTCAAGTCCTTTTATTGAGAGATAGAGTCTCACTAAGGTGCTAAAATTGGCCTTGAAATTGCAATTCTCCTGCTGTACCCTCCATGGTAGCTGAGATTATGGTAGTCTGCCACTGTTCCCTGCAACAAGACACTTTTTAAGAAAAGTTAGAGAACATATATTTATAGGTAAACTGAATATGTGTTTTTTAGCAACTGAGTAGCTAGAATTTACATACATACATTTTATACTTTGCACAAATATTATATACTTACTTCATTTAAGCTTTTAATTCTGAATTATCATCTTTTTATGGTGAGGACAATAGTGAAATCCAGAATGTAAAATTAAGTAGCCCAAGTTACTATAGCCATCAAGAAACCCAGCAAGAACTATTGTACAATTCTGACATAGCATGAACAATTTTATTACTTGTGGTCTTTGCTCTGAATTGTTTTCATAAGTACATCATATTATGGTATATCTCTAAAAGCTTGCATATCTATATAATTGCTTCTATCTGCTCTTTTACCCACACAAAAACATCAAAATTAAAAAAGTAAATTACTAATGCTGAGCAAAAGTATGTGATAAAAGATTAATTTGTTTAGATTATTTAGTGAATTCTTAAAATTATTTACACAATCTTTCTTTTTTTAATAAAACAAATCAGCTTACAAAAGGTTGAGATATGCTTCTATTAAGTATAACTCATATATTAGTTAAATAATTTACTTTAAATGCCTCTTACTCATAGTTTGAAAGACTGGAAACCAAATTTCAATTCAAATATTCACTTCAAAATTCAGGAAAATCTGTTCTTAAGCTATTTCTAAGACATTCCCAAGGTCATTCTATCTTTTGTGTTTTAGGTAATATTTCTTAGAAAACAACACAAAAAGTAAAATAAAGCTAAACATATCTAGGCAATCATTGATGCTAAGACAGGAATATGTCTTTAGAAACTTAAAACTACTCAGAAGTAATCCTCCTTACTTTTAAAATACCAGTGATGATCAATATACTGCTTTCAAACCCAAGATAAATGCGTGGTAATATAATTTTAAGTTAATGATCCTTACCATGGTGTTGGGTATGTTTACAAAGAAAAGATACTGTACATACCTAGACTGGATGGAATTTGATGAACTAACCAGTTGTGCATATTCTTCAAAGGTGAGGGAGTTGAATAAGCTCATTTCATAAATTTTGAATGTAAAGGTAAAAAGAGAAGGTTGAAATGCTGATTTAATGAAGTATTCTGCTTAATGCATAACCATGGCTAGACACAGCATGGGGGAGGCTTCTGTTAATGAGACAGAGTTTCTGTGATGCAAGTGAGCAACTAATAATGTCTACCTTTAGGGCAGATGAAACTATTATTTCAGTCCTGGTGAAAAGCAAAGAGGAGGTATAGAACAAGAAATTTAATGTAATTGCCTATAATTGCCTCTCTTAAAAATCCGCTGTCTTTTGAGATACAGAATTTCTGCTTTGGCTTCACAGCTATGACTTTTTTTCTTTTTTCTTCTTTTAGATGAAGTATGAAGCCAGGAGTACTATAAAGTAAAATCAGATTTATCCCACCCACTCCTTGTTTTTTAGGTTATATTAGCAGAGTTAATAAGCTCAGTGAGTCCTCTAACTAAATCTCATTCTTAATGCTAATTATATCAATTTATGAAAACAATGGGCCTGTTTACATTAGAATTCTCTTTTTAAGTGTGAACTAAACTGAACATAGTAAGGTTATAGAATTAAATTCCATTTTTCCTGAAATTCATGAAACAAAACAAAAAAATCTCAATAAAACAAAAGAATTTACCAAAGAGATGGTTCAAAGGATAAGGGTTGGGAAAATATTTGGAAGAGATACACACTCTAAAATATAAGGCACTGTGGGTCAGTAAAAATGAATGGATTCTAAAGTAGAAAGCCCTAGGTTTAAACTCCACTCTCTTGTTTAATATGTAAGTAATGTTGGTCAAATTTCTTTAGCATACAGATTTCCCCATTTATGCAACAGAGAAAATACCACTAACAAGAATTATTGGATAATATCTCTAAATAATATTTTCTTTTCCTTTCCAAATTATTTCATACTTTTATTTTTTATTTTTATTTTTTAACTTTAAATTGAATTTATTGGTACATTCTAGGTATACAGTACAGTTACATTCATTACTGGGATCTTGTACCTTTACATGCCAGGTCTTGGTTCTCATTTTTTCCCCTTTTCCCCACCCTTCCTTCACCCCCCTCACCTTCAAACACTTTAATTCCATTTTTGCATTTTCTCATATTTTTTTCCTTTTCCCTTATTCCCCTTTCCCTATCCTTCTCACTGTCCCTACACCTTTGATTCTTTTCTTCCTACTTCACATTGCTAATCGTACTTTTACTTTGTCATGTGTATCTGGCAATTTTCATTTTGTATCCTTGGGAAGAAAGTGCAGTCTCAGATAAGTAAAATTGAGGTTCTCCTTCACTAATCTTTCTTGATCCCTATCAGAGCCTGCCTTGCTATTCAAAGTAGTTATAAATATAAGAGGAAGTTAACCCGCTGTCAAGCCATTTTGAATTCCTAGGAGCCCCTTTGAGCTGAAGTCACAAAAGAAGTTGAGGTTAACCTAAATGCTGCTACCTTTTCTGTGTAATTACAATTTCAGCCTTAATGATGTTCTAGCAGTCAACTCGTGATGATAATAAATAGAAACTGAAGAGTCTCATAGCTCCACTTAATCCTTGTTTCTAATAAGTAGGACCAGATGATGAGCCCTTACTTAGCAGACTTCAGTCCAATATGGGAGCATACCATGTTGGTTTTATTTGATTATTTTTTACTAAATTTTTGATTAAAAATAAATGAAATGTTAATACAGGGAGAGAGTCTCAGCTGCTGTATTCAAAATTCTCATATAGTTCAAATTATTGAATGTTGAAATTTAAAGTATTTTGAATATTAAAGGACCAAAAAGCAAGGTTGATAAAATGGGCAGCAAATGCTATTTCTCAGTTAAATTTTGGTAATCTGAAAAAAACCTAGATTCCACACTTAGTTGACCAAAGTTGGCCTCTTCTCTAAGTTATTACACTTAAAGGGTGATCACTGTGTCAGTCTTAGGACAGCCATTGACACAAGTCATGACATGTATTAGCTCACATTTGGAAAATTAGACTCCAGTAATAATTACTTCAAATTGTAGCCTTGGCAGCACTGGTGTGATTTGTGGTTCATGACAAAGATTATTTGAAATGATACCATGTGCTATATGGTTATGACAGATCACAAACTTGGATGTAACAATTATTGCCCACTGTTGATTTCAGAATGCTGTACAACAAGCCATTAAGATGCAAGTCACATGCTTGGATGAAACAAATCTCAATTTTAGTTTCTGCTCCAAATCCCTCTAGAATTCTGTGCAGAATGCTTACATATTTTGTCAGTTCATTCTGTTTAGTTGCTACCTCAATTAACTATAAGGCTTTGACCATTGTCTTAATTTTTCTTGTGAGTTTGCTTTTGCTCACCATAAACTTTAGAAAAGTCGTGTCTGTTGTACTGCTTTACAAATTGCAAGATGTGGGGCCATTCTATATTTTCCCTAGGTTTATTTCTGATATTGCGCTTAGTTCTCTTTCTGACTGAATTTACTTGAAAACTTGAGCAAACTGAAGGGAATTGAAACAGGAAACTTTAAACTGGTCAAGTCCAATGTTCTTCATGTGGATTTGTTCCTGGGATATTTTTCTGATTACAGCTGGTTTCTGACTATGGTTCAGGAACCAGTCTTTAACATTATTGGTCCAGTGGACTGAGCCTGAGCTTTTTTATAGTTCAAGACTCAACTTCTAGGCAGTCGTGGCAATGGAGGTAGAAAGGGGAACGTGGAGCACTGTTTTCCTTAAAAAAATTATAATATGTTGAAAAGCATCTTTATACTCTACCCATAATGATGGTAAATTTCATTGCTTTGCCAAGTTTGAATTTTCATTAGTTTAAAGTTCTGTTCCAGAATATGGTTCTGCTTTATCATTGTGTAAAAAAAGTAATTTTACACACATAAAAGGAAGATTGCATCTACAGGGAAATAGAAAAATGTTGGTCAAAATTAATAAGCAATTCCCTTACTAATCATCAAGATTTCACAAAAATAACTGTGGTCCAGAATGCTGTTACTCAGCCTCTGATTTTCTGAAACCTTTTTCTACATCATTTGTATCCATAATGTCTCTTCAGCATTTTAATGCACTTATCTTTCCTTGTCCTTATAGTAAATATAGTACCTATTAAACCTTTGAATATTTGTTACTATTTAGGCAAAGTAGACAGCTTTGGTGAAAATTATATTTAAATAATTTACAGAATCAGTTTCACTGTCTATAAATTAAAAATAAAAATGCTTGCAATTTCAAATTCATTGGTTGATTGTTTAACCCCAATGTCTTTAAACCTATATTTGTAGTGGTGTGGAGTTCTGTGGGTTTGACTTGAGGATTCCTGTGTTAGCTGAGTGTTACCATTGTTTCACCTTTTACTTTCTCTATCTTTCCCACCTTGTTCTTCATATAAACCCTCACCAATCTTCTATGAAACTGGCAGTGTAAGGATCTATAGAATGCCCACGGATCTATAGATTCATAGAATTTAGTATATACTTTAATGATATCTCTGTTCATCTGAATGATAATGCTATGATGCAACCATACCTCTTTTTATTTTTTATTTTATTTTTGTTTTTTGGTACCAGGGATTGAACTCGGGTCCTTGCGCTTGCAAGGCAGGCCACCAAACCGCTGAGCTAAATCCCTGGCCCTATACCTCTTTTTAAAAAGTAAAGTAATAATGATAGAAATAATTTATAATCAGACATAAAAATCACTGCCAACTATATTTAGTTAACAGATTCCAGTGTGAAATAAATGTAGTTATGGGTGGTGCTTCTAATTTAAATCTGCCACAAATTGTAAAGTCCTTTTAGCTTTTGTTTGTAAGCTTGTAAACAAAAGTGACAAAGGTGAATGTGCATAAATGTTATATTTGCATATAAATATGTAGCATATGTAGTACATAAATACCTAAAATACAAAGTATGAAATTCGCCATAAGTTATCTGATGGACTGCTTATTGTATATATCCTAATTCACATTGATAAGGATTCTGATTATGGTTCTTTAATGACCGTGTTGATTACATTTCAAATAATGAGTTGTATGGGTTAGTAGTAAATGAAACTTGCTTATTTGAACACCTATCATTAGTAATTTCAGTTACTCAGTAATGGGAAATAAAGATTGCAAAATTAAATGGATTTTATCAAGCATTCTAGGGGGAAAAACACATTCATTTTCATGTGAAACTTTTCATTTCAGCTGTAAGCTAATGAGTTCATTTTAAATTAAAAGACAGTTTGGCCGGGGCTTTAGCTCCGTGGTTCTACCGTCTGCCTCACAAGCTCAAGGACCCACATTTGATCCCTGGTACAAAGAAGAAAAAAAAAAAAGGACAGTTATAATTGTTTAAAAAATGCATTTTAAGCATATATGCCTAGTTCTGATTTGGATCCAATGCTACAGGTATTATTTAAGAGGTTTTATATTTCTTTCTTCTAGGGCTTCATGTTTTTAAGTGCTTGTAAAATTTTTAAAGCTATTTATCATAATGATCATATATGATGAGTTAAAATAATGTTTTCCATTTCACAGATGAATGTATAAGATGATAAAGGGAATCTTTTCAAATAATGAATGCTTAAAGGTAGTTAATGCTGATATATTCACGATAGCTCTTTCCACAGAATGGTTAGCACAGAGAAGGTGATCCCAAACTATCTTCATGTTGAATGAATTTTTCAAGTAATGAATTAATATCCAAATAGCTACCTAATTGAAAGCTAATCTTATGGACATTTGAGTGACTAATACAGGTCCCTGGACATAGAATTTCGGTTAGGAAAAATAAATCTATACCCTCGCCTATCACAGTGGTTCTTGCATGATTGTACCAAAGACCACACACACAATTCTGTAAAAATGTTCTGTAGGATTGGAATATTATTCTTGCCCTTAGTTTCTTCATCAATAAGGCATATTAAATCAAAGGTCTTGTCTTGCAGAGTTTTGAGAATTAGATAGAATTGAGAAAATATAGGTACCTAGAGCAGGTTCTGGGGCACCCAGAGTACATGACAAAAATGAAATGAAAATCAGTGATTTACAGGGAGGTATACATTTTCTTACTCAACATTTTAAATTCACTAAATGCTGGTTAAGATTCTACGGCGTTGTAGACATTCCTGATATTTTGTATACAGTAGATACATTTTAGGAAAATAGTTTTACCCTGCATTTTTTCTCTCCACATTCACAGTCTAAGATTTATTTGATACTATTATCAAAATGTTACCAGTCTTTTGTTTTCTGATCTATAAATCCAGTGAATTTATTTTTATAAACAGTTTGTGCAAAGTATTGTTTCTATTGTTTGGGGAAATATTTTACCCAGATATGAATTCTGATATCAAGAAATATTATCTGACAGAAGGATTAAATAGATAACTATAATAACCAAATTTAATATTATGGAGTTGGCTTATGCAAGGTATAGTGAAAATATTCAGTGAATGCAGTGAATATTTAAATTTAAATTTCTCATTAGAAGACACATTGCCATTAATCCCCTTCCAAAATACTCTCTCTTCCTTCACACTTACCCCATCATTCTTGCCACTTTCTGAAGCTGTTCTGCAGGTTCTGCTTTGAGAGTGGCCTTGTGAGATTTGATACAAAGTATAACGAATGCTGCTGCCAAACGCCAGCCTACAGGAAAGTATATGTAAAAATATTACCCTATCTCTCTATCTACATTATTCACTGGCACATCATCTGTAGCTCTTCCCCAAAGTCAAAATTGCGGACAGGTGAAATTCTGAATCAAATGTGGACACGGAGGCAGTCAGAACAGGACAACTGGACACTCATGAGAAAAGACTTCCAGCACTACTTCAGAAAGTGGCAAGAATTATGGGATAAGTGGGCTGGAAGTGGTGGGCAGTCCTCTGAGAGGCAATAATTGCAAAGTATGTTTTATTGTAATAAATTTAAAAAATTAAACATTTGCCATATTTTTTATCACATGTTAAGTCTTATAGAATTTTGGAAAAGGTGTTAGAAAATTTGACAACGTGAGGATAGTTCCAAACATGAACAGAATTTCCAGGTTTGGCTAACAACAGTTTGCGAATTTAGGAATCCTTCTTTTCTGTTTTTAAAAATGCTCTATAGATGCTTTTGATGATTAGCCAAGTTTGAAACAACTGCTAGCCAAATTCTTGACTTCTGTCTTTGGCCAGAGAGTTCCTCAGTGCTAGATGGGATGGGTGAAAGGTCTTAAAAGGAAAAAAAAAAAAAACACTTTCAAGAAAAGATTTTCATATTTGCTTATTGAGTTCAGTTTAGCTTTGGAAATGACTTGTCAAATATACAATATTACCATAAATACATCATTGGTCTATGTTCTCCAAATCATATTTTTTTAAATTTATGCAGTTATGGACACTAAGTTTCAAGTTTTTCAGTTAGCAATCTAGAAATTCAAGACAGAGGATGGTATACTTCTAGCCTAAGTCTGAGGCCAAAAGCAGGAAATGATGGAGGTAGTAGCTCAAATACAGACAGAAAAAGCAAATTATTTTACTAAAAGTCTTTATTTTAGGCAGGCCTTCATGGGATTGAATGTGGGCCATTGGAATGGAATGTTTGCTTTACTCAGTCTACTGATTCTCCTGTGAATTCTATCCAGAAACATCCAAAATAATGATTAAACAGATACCTGGGCATCTCCAGTCAAAATGATACACAAAATTAATCATAGTTTTTCTCAACATTCTATTTTGTTTATTATGTATGGACTAGTTATTATTATATAAATGATAGGAGAGTAAGATTCAGGAAATAATAATAAAACAAAAAGCATCTGTCTCCTGAATCAGTTTGCAAGAGTTGACAATTTTCACCACAAACTGTGGTTCACACAATAGAAATTTCTTATCTTGTAGTTCGGGAGGCTAACTATCTCAGATCTCAGAGTTGGCAGTGTTGGTTCTTTGCTTAGGCTATGAGGGAAGAATATTTTCCAGGCCTTTCTCTTTAGCTTATAAATGGTCATGTTCTTATTGTCTTCACATTTTTTTCACTCTCTTTATGTCACTCTTGTACAAATTTTCATCTTTTATAAGGAGGCCAGCCTTTTTGGATTAGAATCCATCCTAATAACTCACTTTGATTTTATTACCGCTATACAGACTTTCTCCAAGATCTTATTCTGTGGTACTGGCACTTAGAATTTCAATGAATATATATGTCAGGAGATACAGTTCAACTCCTAAAACTTGCTTTCTAGACTTTTATTGGTTATATTCTACTCTTTCTTTGCCAGAGGTAATTGCTGTCTTGAATTTAGTGATTATCATTCCAGTTTTTCCTTATCACATTAATGGGTATGTACATATGTTTTCCCAGATTAAAATACTGTTTAAATTGAAAAGATAATTTGTATTTTTATGTCTAACTGTTATACTTCAGTGACTTTTAATGTCAATATCATGCTTCCTAAAATTGGGATCTTTTGATGCAGAGGCTGTAAAAATGTTATATTATTATTTATCTATTTTATATTTGATTTTTGGGATAAATTTGGTCATTAAAATATACCAAATAAAATTTAAAAATACACAAAACTTGGAGGGAGTTTTTGACAAGAACTACTACAGAATACTCAAATTCTTATTCTACAAATCTATTTAATTTGTGTTACTATTTGTTTAATTAGGGTAGCACAACTAAGTATTATGGAATATGAAGTTTATTATAGGAATTTAACTTAAATATTATGGGAAGTGCTGGTGAAATTAATATCTAGAAAAGATCAGAGAAAAATTACTCTTCATGTGGCTGAAAAGGTTGAAACTTTTGGGAAGCCAGGCATGTCCATCTTTTGCAGTAGAAATGCAAAGGGGTTTAGTGAAGATGTCTATGGAGCTGTTAAAAATAGGAAAAGAAGTCAAAATGTTTTGCTCATTGTATTTTCACTTCTGACACCAGATATGTAGCATTTCTTTTCCCAAACACCAAGTTATTGAATTCCATGGATACAAGCTAGATGGCTTACAGTTTGACACAATTCTCACACCGTCTACAACAGATAGCAACAGATCTCACAGGTTAAGAGCTCAGTTCCACATGACTGCCACTGCTTCAGCTGGCAAGTTCAATTTCCATATTGTTTTATCTCTGTTTCTTTCCAACTAGCTGTAAGTGAGGGTTCATTTTGCCCCTTCCTCCAGTTTTGGTGCCAGTCAGCCTGGGATTCTTTTGCTTCATTCAGGCAGAAATCATGAGTAAGAAAAGTGCAGCTATGCCAGCAGTCTGGATGTCACTAGATGACACCAGAAAATGCTAGACACCAATAGCTGGTACAGTTAACTGCTGCTCACTGCCACTATTGGCTGCTGATATTTCATCTTGGCTTGTGCTAGACACTATAGATCAGCTCTGCAGGGTTCTAGCTTCTGCTGCGAATCTTCCTCGGCTGCTGGTCTTTGGAGCTCTTAAATACTAACAGCTTTAGCGTACATCCTCTGTCCTCATTACTCAAGATAAGAATCCTAACACTAAAGTTGCTGGACAATAAGTTAGGCAGAACTCTTGAAGACACTGGCATAGGAAAAGACTTTATGAACAAATCCTCAGTAGCACGGGAACTAGCAGAAAGAATCAAGATCTCTTCTTATTAAAAAGCTTCTGCACTGCAAAAGAAACTATCAACAGAACTAAGAGACAACCTACAATGTGGGAAAAAAAAATTTACCAGCTGCTCCTAAGGCAAAGGACTATTACCTAGAATATATAAAGATCTCAAAACAATCAGCCCCCTCAAATATAAGGACTTGATTCAAAAATAGGCATCTGAAATGTAACAGACATTTATCAGACAAAGAAGTAAAAGCCACACATAAATATATGGAAAAATGTTCCACATCACTGGTCATTCTAGAGATGCAGATGAAAACAATACTGAGATTCCACCTCACCCCACAAAGAATGGCTGCTATCAAGAAATCAACCAATAACAAATGTTGGCAGGGTTGTGGGAAGAAAGGAACCCTTCTCCATTGTTGGTGGGAGTGCAGAATAGTGCTACCACTATGGTAATCTATATGGAGATACCTTAAAGAGCTGGGACTAGAGGTTCCATTTGACCCAGCCATCCCTCTGATGGATATTTTTCCAAAAGAATTAAAAGAATCATATCACAGTGACATATGCACACCTATGTTTATAGCAGCACAGTTTGTAATAGCTAAAACTTGGAAACAGCCCATTTGCCCATCAGTTGGAAACTGGATAAAGAAGATGTGGTTTTTCTATAAAATGGAATACTACTCAGCCATAAAGAATGAGAAATTAGAGTCATTCATAAGAAAATGAATGCATACTGAGGATATACTACTACATGAAATAAATAAGTCACACTTGTGTAAATACAGAATAGTTTCTCTGGTGTGAACAAACTATAATAGTACATAAGATCCTAATGAGATAACTGATGATGTGAAATAGGAAAAAAGGGCTAAAGGTGTAGGAAAAGTGGGAAGGGTAGGGGAAAGGTAATAAGAGAAAGAAAAAAATAGGAGAAAATGAAAAAATGGAAATAAAATGTTTGTAAATGGGGAGAGGAGGAGGGGGCGATGGGAGGGCAGGGATAAGGAGAAAAATGAGAACCAAGACCTGTCATGTAAAAGTAAAAGTTCCCAATGATGAATAATGCACCAATAAACTCAATGAGAAAAAAATAAAATAAAATTTCAACTCAAAAAAAAAAAAAGATAAGAATACTGAGTAGGCTTACTGACCAATAAATCACAAACAGTTTTACTGGACCACTAAAACAAGTCATTATTTTAAAAGAACTTAAGGAGCACAGCAAAGTCAGTACACTGGAGGAAGATCTCCTAGACTGACACAGGGAGTCTTATTTATATAATAGCTGTAGGCCTGTGTTTGGTCCAACTACAGATTCCCAATTGATGCAGGACTCAAGGACAGTCTCAACTATCATGGAAGGAATCTAATGAGGGGACAGAGCTGAAACCAAGGAATTTTCTAGAAGGCTAGCTGTTAACAAGGAACCTAGCAAGATCGCTCCTTCCCTTATCTTAACCATGCTAGGGTATACCTCCCTCTTTTTTCAAAAAGGCTACAATAGTTTCCAACATGGCAGAAGGAGGAGAGGGGCACAGCACTGATAGTATAGCTGCACTAATGCTGGAGCCGACTGGAGAAGAATGGCTGCTAGATATTCGGGGGGCATGGAAGCAAGTTATCACATTGCACTGTCAGGTAGCAAAAGGAAGTGAGAAGGAGGGCAATGAAAGATACTAGCCAAGCTACTCTATCCTCTAGAGGGTGTGGGGTAAAAATGTAAAGTCAAGAATTTCTCTTTCATTTTGATTATTATGTTAGAGTGTTGTAAAGAACTTGTTGTCCTTCTATTTCCTCATTTATTTTAAAGGGCATACAAAAAAGTCAGAAGGAAGAAACACAGGGCAACTGAACTAGTGACACTGAGCTTCTGTGCCTTCTCTGGGTGCACAACAATCCAGGAACTCCACAGTTCATCGCACTCAAACTCTCCAAAACCAATTGTCTTTGGATGTATGCTTCACTGTGTAAGCATAGTTGACTGACTAATTAGCCATTGGTGATCAACTCATTCCCACTCCTCTTTCTCCAGAGTTTGAAAGGATGGGACTAAAAGTTTCAACATTATAAAATTTTTCCCTCAGCCACTACTCTCCATCTGTAGTCTATTCAAGAGCCCCTAGTCACTAGTCCTTGTGTACAAAGGCATCCTACTCTTTGGAGAATCCAAAAATTTTTAGGAGCTGTGTGTAGGAACCAAAGGCAGAAACCAAATATGCATTTTGTTTTATATCAAAATAAGATAAGAAGTTTATTCAGTTTTCATCGATGCTGCCCCTGTGACTTTGAAGGAAAACATTGGGCGAGGTGGAGAGCTGGACTCTATGAGAAACAAAGAGGACAAAACTACTGGTATCACCAAGAAGTCTGTTTCTCATAGACTCAAGACCAAATGACATGCAAATGGTAAATCTAAACATAAAGCATACAAAGAGAATTCAGAAATCCACATTTCCAGATGGCTGAAATTGAAATAGCGCTATAAAAATGCATGAACTTTGCTACATAATTTTAAATAGATTTGCAGAGTTGTACTAATATACACCCCATCAGCAGTATTATAAGTATGTGATGCTTTTGCTCAGTTTCTTACTAGCACTTTGTCAGGCTTCTCTACTGCATATCCAGTTGCAAAGGTTTTCATTTTTATTTTCCAGCTTACTAGAAGATTGAACATTTTTAAAACATGATGCCATCATATTTCTGTTTTTGTTAAGTACCTGTTCATATTCCTTTTGCATTTTTTGGATTGGGCTGATTCTTTTTTCTTTCAATTTATAGGATTTATTTTTATTTTCAAACATGAATATAAGTAACAGATATCATAACAGTCACATGTTGCATAACCAAGATTTAGTCAACAGAAAACCATATATATGAGAGTGGTTCTCTAAGGATATAATGGAGTTGAAAAATCCCTGCTGCCTACTGATATTTTAGCTGTCAAAATATGAAGTGCAACATATTACTCATGTGTATGTCATAATATGGGAATAAACCTGCTATGCTGGCAATAGTATAAAAGTACAGCATATATAATTATGTAGACTAAATAATACTTGATATGGTGATGTATCTGGTATATATATTTATTATAGATTTTGTTATTTTAGAATATTTTCTTCTGGTTTGTTAAGAAAAAAGTACTAGGGCCGGAGATTTACCTCAGCGGTTCGGTGGCCTGCCTTGCAAGTGCAAAGACCTGAGTTCAATCCCTGGAACCAAAAAAAAAAAAAAAAAAAAAAAAAAAAAAAAAAAAAAAAAAAAAAAAAAAGAAAAAAAAGAAAAAAAATACTATAAAATAATATGCATTCTTTCCCCAGCAGCAGCCTTATATCTTGTGTTTACCACACTTTCTGATTGCATCAAGATAGATAGAGTGATGGAACTATATTTAGGTTTGTGTACATGCTATGATGTTTACATGTCTATAAAAATTGCCTGATGATGCTTTTCTCAGAATGGAATCCCATCATTAAGTGATGCCTGTCTGTATGCTTGCCTTCTTAGTACTAATGAAGTCAAATGTATATCCATCTTATTTATTTCCTAATTTGTGCTTTCTGTGTCTTTTTTGTTTCTGGAAATTTTGATGCTAAAGTAATTTTGAGACTTATAGTCACTTTTATCTATGACATATTGGTTCGTTTTCCTTTACTGGAAGTGATTAAAACCAGAAGATTTTCAACCAGAAAATCAGAAGAGTTTCTGGACCATTTAATTAAAAATTCTTTGGATTTTGGAGTATTTTGAATTTCAAATTTTTGAACTGAGTGTGCTTAACTTGTAGCCTTAGAGATGAATATGTTTGTATTCCTTCCTCAAAGTAACAGGGCCAACTTCAAACTTTCTCTATTATATGTTTTCTCTATCATATGTTGTCTATATTCTTTGTTTTTAATGTTGATGAGATTAAAAACTTCTTTGTTGCTATATTTTTGCAGTACATAATGTTTACATTCCTTGTATAAAGTTCCTAAATATATGTAACACATCTTTTTTTTTCTTTTTATTGAGTTTATTGGTACATTCTAGGTATACAGTACAGTTCCATTCATTACTGGGATGTTGTACCTTTACATGAAAGGTCTTGGTTCTCATTTTTTCCCCTTGTCCCTGCCCTCCCTTCACCCCCTCCTCCCCTCCCCATTTATAAACACTTTATTTCCATTTTTTAATTTTCTCATATTTTTTTCTTTTCTCTTATTCCCTTTCCCCTACCCTTCCCACTTTCCCTACACCTTTAGCCCTTTTCTTCCTATTTCAGATGGTTAATTATCTCAGTAGGATCTATGTACTATTATAGTTTTTCACACCAGAAAAACTATTCGGTATTTACTCATGTGTGACTTACTTATTTCACTGAGGAGTATATCTTCAATATGCATCCATTTTCCTATGAATGAATCTAATTTCTCATTCTTTTTGGCTGAGTAGTATTCAGTTTTTTAGAAAAAACACAACTTCTTTATCCAGTTTCCAAATGATTGGAAAACCTGGATCTCAACCTGCCAAAGATTAAAACTAGACCCTTATCTTTCACCATGCATTAAATTAAAATCCAAGTGGATTAAAGATCCAAATATTAAAAAGTAGGGACCTTGCTTTATCAGAGCTACATTTAATGATATTACTCCAGAATGTTCTCTTTCCAGATGATGATTATCTTTATCCAGTTTCCAAATGATTGGAAAACCTGGATCTCAACCTGCCAAAGATTAAAACTAGACCCTTATCTTTCACCATGCATTAAATTAAAATCCAAGTGGATTAAAGATCCAAATATTAAAAAGTAGGGACCTTGCTTTATCAGAGCTACATTTAATGATATTACTCCAGAATGTTCTCTTTCCAGATGATGATTATGAGACTAATAGAAAAAATGGTGCCAGGTATCACAGCAACAACAGAACTTGGCTGTTGTCTGGATATTATTCTTTTCTTTGTTTTTTTTTTTTTAATGGAATGTGCTGAATGTCTATAATTTTGTTCAGATGACTGCAGAACCTGGAAAAGCTGTTGCTGCTATTGATGCATAACATACTATTAATAGTCATACACACACACACATATATATAAATTGAATTTTGGGAAACTTTAATGGTGCTGCCAACTTTGGAAAAAGTCATCCCAATTTACTGTGTTGACTTGGCATTGTACAGAAATGGACAACCATATTGGTCTAGAAATGTTAATTTATTTTATTTTTTTTCCATGTGTACAGGGGTAACACATCATACTAAATATGTAAGGTCATATCTACGAGGGTTTGATTACAGAAACTAATAAAGTATTCTCTAAATAATGAAAAAAGAATAAGATAAGACTATAAGAGTGAGAAGCAATTTAAATATGTTCAGGGACCATTTTCATCTCCAGAATTAAGGATTATTTTGATGTTACATCATTGCCTTTTCTCTTTTACTTTCCTTTTTAGTTTTTTTTTAGGATTCACTATTTTTAATGTTCATACAGAGATTTTTTTAACTGAAATACCGAATAGTTTCTTTGGTGTGACAAACTATAATAGTACACAGGATCCTAATGAGACAATTAATAATGTGAAATAGGAAGTAAAGGGCTAAAGGTGTAAGGAAAGTGGGAAGGGTGGGGGAAAGGTAAGAAGCGAGAGGAAAAAAAATATGAGAAACTGAAAAAATGGAAATAAAGTGTTTGTAAATGGGGAGGGGATGAGGGGGTGAAGGGAGGGCAGGGACAAGGGGAAAAATGAGAATCAAGACCTATTATGTAAAGGTACAGAATCCCAATGATGAATGTAACTGTATTTGTATACCTAGATTGTACCAATAACCTCAATAAAAAGGAAAAAAAGAAAAGAAAGTATACTATACCTAGATTACTACTATAAAGAGAATTCTGTATAAACCAGCTTGAGTGACATTCAACATACAAAAATAACAACAGAAAATATTGGCAGGCATATTATCTGTAGGTGGCAATAAAATGTATTATTTATGAAACTCAAAAAAAAAAATAAAACAGAAACACTAAACTTGCTGGAAGATAAGTTAGGCAGAACTCTTGAAGACATTGGCATAGGAAAAGACTTTATAAACAAATCCTCAGGAGCATGGTAACTAGCAGAAAGAATCAACACCTGGGATCTTATCTTATTAAAAAGCTTCTGCACTACAAAAGAAACCATCAACAGAACTAAGAGACAACCTACAATGTGGGAAACATTTTTTACCAGCTGCTCCTCAGACAAAGGACTATTATCTAGAATATATAAAAAACTCAAAACAATCAGCTCCCCCAATATGTAACACATCTTAATTCCTTTTCACCCCTTTTCTCTCCCCCACCTACATCTCTTGAGCCCCTTCCTGTGTGAGAAGGATTTATCTCCCTACTTCTTTTTACTTAAAGTCTTTGATCTTGTTTATAAAAAGTACCTGACTTGTAACACACTTTCAGGAAATGGAATTCTTTAATTTGTGATGTGCATTTCATAGAAAAGATATGTTTTGGAGCTATGTTATTCACAATCACAAACTCTTAAGTTTTCAAGGATATTAAAAATATGTCTAATTGCAATTTAGACCATTTGAATTCATCTTCAAAAATATTATCCAGGAGATGATTTATGAAGGATGAACTTTTCCCCTTTGTTCTCTGAATAACCTTTCTGAAAATAGAAAAATGAATCCTTTCGTTACTATTCTGCTACTGAACATTACTGAAACCTAACCTCAACTACCATTTCCATTTATACAAAGTCAGTGATTGAAAGACTCACTTTCTAAGACTAATGTACATTTTGTCTTTGCAGGTCTGTCTTGAAACTATCCTCCCCAGTAAATGTCCTGTTTCATCTGAATATTTTCTTCAATTTAGGCGTGGCTAAATTTTTTCTTATGATAATTGGTGGCTGCCTGTATGATAATAATTCTTTAGCCAGTCATTATTACCCTAGAGGTAGAGAAATGCAGGGAAGACAATCCTACTCAGGATTTACTCTTGAGTCTTGGGTTGCTTAAATGTGAGGAAATTCTTCCCGAGGGATACACTTCGTGAATGAAGTGGTGGTTTTTTATTTGAATTTCTTCCTTCCTTCCCGTCTCTACTTCTAAATCCACTCTCCACTCACTGCTTCTCACCCTTCTGCAGACCATGTTCTCTACCCTCTGTAAGTGGCCTTTGTTTAGGTTTAATTTAGTGGTGCACTGGACCCAGCTCATGATGGGCGAGGTAATCACATGCATCTCATTCCATCTCCTGTTCAGCGGTGTGAGATTAGTAGATCGGAATCAGCCACATTTGGAGTGATTCTGTCATATGATTTAGAAAGTTCAAAAATTAAGATTTTGTGGGAGCTTTTGTTTGCTTTTAAAACTCATTTTTATAACATTTCACTTTTTTTGTTTCCTCCTGCTTAGGTTAATGGTGTGCATATGCAGGAAGAAAGAAAGCTGCTGCTTTTTGGATCCCTTCTTGCTTCAATGCCTCAAAAACATCTCCTCAGTTCTTCTCTATGTCTCCTATCAGAAATCCACCTCTGTAGACAGCTCTTACAGAAGACCAGGTAATGCTACTTCATTCCTGTATGTCTAGACTCAGAATTTTGTTTGTCACTAGTTGCCTCCACAGATTTTACATGTTTTTTTAACTCTGCCACAGCCCTCTAAAGTACTGTTAGCATTAATTTCCTTTGAACCATCTGGCATGAATTTATTTCCTTCCAAAACAGAAAATATGGAGTACTAATGGTACTGTTTTCTGAAATAGCCCAAATATGGCCTCAGCATTTTGCTAAATATCATGCTCCTAGCAGTTCCTATCATTGTATGGGTTGTGGTATTCAGCATAAATTACTTAGGATCTGCATGCTGGAGTATGGGATTATTTTAGTTCCTTTTAAAAGTTATGCATATTGTCATTTTCACTTTGACTAAGTGAAAATTTAAAGGTCAGTTGTTTAACTGTGGGTACCTACTGGTGATAATCCTAGCCTAGGCATGGTAGCATTGTTTTCTTCTAATTTCAATTTATAGTGATTTTTACTTTACTTCAGAGTCTTAGAGAATTCATGGTCGTTACTTGACTTAGTGTGCTGTCAAGTAGCTGACTTCATTTTACTATGGATAGAAAAAAGGTGAAAGGTATTTTATTATTTTTTAAAAATCCAGTTCTGTCTGATGAGAGACACATAAGGGCAGTCAATGTCTGCTCTTCCTTTTATAACCCATTAGTTATTAAAGAAATATTTGGACCTAATAAATGCAAGATGCAACTTAATTCCCTTCCTATTCTTGTTCATCTTTTGAAAAGGCAGATTTGTAGACAGTAGAAATTACATCCTTTAGCATCAGATTTCCTTTTTAAAGGTAGGTTAACTTGGCAGATATTAAACTGCACATAATTTATTTCTGAGTTAAAAAATACTTTATTTAAAGACTATATGTCAAGTGAAAATATTTTATACACTAACTCTCTCAGTATATTCATTTTCTTTCCATTTTCACTGCTAGTTTTATTTGATTCTCAGATCAATGTGCCACCACTTGACATGATATCTTTTGAAATAGCTCTGTGTCTATTACATGCATCGTAATTATATACTGTGTGAGATAATAGTAATAATTATTTATTTCTGGGAATAGGAATTAAAAAATGTCTCATTTTTCTAACCCAGACTCCATAGATAAGTGCAGAATGCTTTCCAACTTTTCACTAGTTTATGCTTTGCTGCATTAAGAGAGATGCATAGGAAATGGATTTATGAGATTCGAATTCTGGGCCAAAGTCCAAATTGTTGCTGACTCCAGGGTATGTGCATGTATGTATCCTTTTGGTTCTCTAACTCTGGAGAACCTTGGTGAACATAGATATGGTAAGCAGGTAGTTTTTTTTTTAATGTAGGTGTTATTGCTTTGAAAATATTATTGAAGGATATAAAATAATATTTTTATTTTATAAATACAAGAATAACTGAATAAATAAATTAGAATGGCTTCAAATTTATAAAAGCTCCCCTTTCAGCAGATTTTTAACTTTTGAACTTGTATGGGGTAGAGGTTAAGGAGCTGAGTAAGCTTAAAATGGAAAAAAAAAAACCCCTCAAGAGTGATACTATACATTTTCTAGTCTGTTACAGTAAGACAACAATAAATCACAGATATGTCAGTGCAACCTATAGAAGTTTATATCCTAGGAAAGGAACAAAAAGAGAGATACTAAAATGATTTTAAATAACTATAATAAAAAAACACTACAATTCAAATCAGCATGGTGGTGCACACCTATAATCCCAATGCTCTGGGAAGCTGAGTCAGGAAGATTGCAAGTTTGAGCCCAGCCTGAGCAATTTAGTGTCTTAGGGTGACCCTGTCTCAAAATAAAAAAGGGACTAGAGATATAGCTTAGTGTTAAGGCCTTCGTAAAATCCTCAAATATTAAAAAAAATACAATTTGATCATGATTTAACTCATTCTTTTTGAGATCCATGTAGCCATCAATATAAATACCTAGCTACTAGGTATGAATAGTGCCTTGAGCTATTCATAGTGAAAACGAAAGGGAATCTGTTGATTATACGTTGATGTAAGTGTATATGACATCTAAATATAACAATAAAAAGCAATAGAAACATTTATATTAAACTAGAACACTGAGCAGATAAGAGTTAAAAAAAAACCCAGATTCAATATGACATATTGAGTAAAATGAAGAAAGGGAGCAAAATGGATAGAATGATTGGAATTGTACTAGAAAATTCATAAAGAATCTATGAAAAAGTTATAAAAATGCAAAGATTACAATACCTAAAATTTAGAATTCACTGGATAGTATTAGTTACACATTGAACCAAGCAGAAGACAGAATTAGTCACTTAAAATCCTTAAATGTAAAGAGGCAGTGGCACAGAAATATGAAAACTCAAACAGATAAGCTTAAGAGTACAATATGCTTGAAAGATGTAATAGTAGTTAGAGTCCCAGTAGCATAAAAGCAATGTGAAAGAAATACCTTCAAATGGAATAGTGTCTGGAACTTTCTAAAACTGATGAAAGACATTAACAATATTTTTAGCAAATGCTAAAGAGGAAAAAGCCATTTAGGAAAAACTATTGAAATCCAAAGACAACTATAAACACTGTAAAAGTAGTAAAAGAGAAAGACAACTTCAGTGCAGTAGACTTACAGCTGACAGCTCAGTGATGCTGCTGCCTGCCTCACAAGCACAAGGTCCAGAGTTCAATCCCTGGTACTGAGAGAGAGAGGGAGAGACTGACTTGTAGCTGACTTATAAACTTAGATAATATAAATTAGAAAACAACAAAATTCTCAAAGAAAATATTGCCAGTTTAAAATCTATACCCAGTGAATATAGTTGGTTGCTTCCAATTTGGACAATTATCATAAAGTTCTTATAAATATCCATGTTCATGTTTTTGGGTGAATCTACATTTTCAAAGTTTTTGGATAAATACTATTAATCATAACTGTTTAATCATAATAAAAAATATGTTTAGCTATTTAAGGGGCTATTAACTCTCCTCCAAAATGGCTGCCCAATTTTCTACTCTCACGAGCAATGGATGAGGATTTGTGCTACACTATTTCCATGTCAGCACTTAGTGTTGTCAGTATTGTGAATTTTGGACATTTTAATTTATGTAGGATGTCTTGGTTTAATTTTCATTTTCCTAAAGACATTCCTGGAATGGAGGATCCTTTCAGATGCTTTAAACATTTATATACATGTTTATCTATTGCTAAGATGTTTCTCATGTTATTTGCCTATTTTCTTTCTGAGTTGATTTTCTTACTTGTGAGTGTGAGGTCTTTGTATATTTGTTTAACAGTATATATATAAAAGCAAATTGAAACCCTGAACTCTGTATGTTTCAATTTGCTTTTATATATAAAAATGTGATTATAATAGTACTTTACTAAAGGGTTAACATGAGGATTTTGTGGAAAATACATTTCTATGTTCAGCATAGTGTTTGTTTAAAGAGCGTCCCATATGGTAGTGACAATCATTCTCAAAATGGAAAACTTGTCACAATGTTGCACATATAATATTTTTTGAGAAATCTTCACAGTAAAGTTCATTATTTATTGAAAAGTATAAGTTATTACTGAAAAAAATGATATGTAGACCAAAAGAAAAAGAGGTTGAGATCATTTGATCCTTAGTTATACAGTTTTAAAGAAAACTTTGTATTTAGTAGATCCAATACATCAAGCAATCTGAACTGAGTGAATTAGGAGCATAATTATTTTTATTCCACCATTGCCTTCACTTATGCTATTTTATTTTATTTAATTTATTTATTTATTTATTTTATTTTATTTGTTTTGAGACAGGGTCTCACTATGTAGTTGAGACTGACCTGGAACTCACCATGTAGCCCAGGCTGGTCTCAAACTCACAGTGATCCTCCTGCCTCAGCCTCCGGAGTGCTGGGATTACAGGCATGTGCCACCACACCCGACTATGCTATTTTATTATAATTGTCCAGGCTTTAGTAATATTTTGGGCATATTTTTCTGCTTTTTTATCACCTTAAAAGATTTATCCTAGTTATTCAATTTTTAGATCTCAATTTCATAAGTATTTGTTAACTTCTTTCACTACGCTACAGTGCCCCTATAAGGAGGAAAGATTTATTTTCATTCATGATTTCAGAGGTTACAATCTCTGGTCATTTGACTCTGTTAGTTTTGCGCCTCTGCCAAAGTAGTGCAAATGATAGGGAGTATTCAATGGAGGAGTAAGTGACGGAGGAAACTGTTCACTTCACGGTGGCATTAAGCAGAGAGAGGGAGAAAGCAAGGGACTGAGATCCCAACCTTCACTTTAAGTGGATACATAGTGACTTCCTCTGACTATGCGCCCCCTCCAGAAGATCCCACCAACTCCCATTAGCACCACTGGCTGGTGATGAAGCACTTAGTATATAGACATTTGAGAGCCAAAACAGCACTATTTCAATGGTTTTCTAGTGTTACGAACTTATGTTAGGACTGTGATGCAGGGAATCTCTACTGGAGTAAAGGGCAGATCTGGTCGTTTCATTCATACCTCTCTCTTCGGTATCTTATAATCCCCATTTTGCTTTTGAGTGGCATGGACTGAGAAAAGGCATAGAGGAAAATAGGGAAATGTTCTATGTGCTCTTTCTACACTTTCCTCCTTTCTGTTTGGTGTCTTCTGTGTCTCTAGACATCTAGCTGTTTGCTTCCCCGTGAGGCTTTTATGGCCATTTCCAAGACACCCTCCGACATCCCCATAAAACATGTGTTGCGCTGAACTCCTCATAACCATCTTCTGCTGTTAAGAGTGTACTCTTGCCCTCAGTCCCTTTGACCTCACAATGATCCCTCTTTGGGTAGAGTCTTAAAAAGTCAGTACAAATAATCAGACTGCCTTCTCATTTTCTCTCTTTTTTTTCTTTTTTGGTTTTTTTTGAGACAGGGTCGTACTATGTAGTTGAGACTGACCTGGAACTCATTATGTAACCAGGCTGGTCTCAAACTCACAGCGATCCTCCTGCCTCAGCTCCCAAGTGCTGGGATTACAGGCATATGCCACCATGCCTGGGAGCATTTTCTGTAGAACACTGAAGCATACTTGCCAAATAAGGGAAGGGAAAGATACCATGATGCCTTTCCCTACTTGCTTTTGTCTCCAAATTTCTTTGTTTTTACTCAGGTGGAATTAAAAATATCATTGTTCTTCAGCCAAAGATCATTAGATATACAACTATAATTGAACAAATTGGATCTATGGTTCAATGAAGTGAAGGAGAATGTATTCCATGGGAAGTTGTATATTACATATTATCTAGGAGAAAAAAATCCTAGGGCATAGAAAAAGCTTCATTTGGTAGATAAGTGTACCATATTTGTGAAAGTAGGTAATACATAGTCATTTTTGTGAATTCAGTGAGTTCCCTTTGGGTCTCATATTTAGGAATGTAGGGAATGTTTGTTCATCTTCATGGTTTCGGTCAATATTTAGACATGATTATGACATGATTCTGCTGTTATCTTGATCTGTCACCATTACTTAATGGTCTTGTATATTATTGATGTTCTGTGATGTCTTATTAATTCAATAGAACTGCATGACTAGACTATGGTGCCTTGCCAGCTCAAGTGGCACCAAACTGAAATATAGGCCCCAATTCTGTAGGTTGGGGTGCTTGCTACTTTTCTCTTTCTGAGGATAGATCAGTAAATTCCAAGCAAAAAGCAGATTTCACCCTGGTAATAGCCTTCCAGTTATTCTTCTTGCAAGGTTCTGTATTTTCTTTGGGGGCTTCCTTAACTCATTAGAAGTTTGTGATTATATGCAAATTTCTACCTTTATGTTTATGCAGAAAAGAAATGTAGTGGGGTGGCGATACAGATTGCATTCTGCAACCTTATAGTGAACACTGCTGATATGGATCTGGTAACTTTAGTGTTGTGTTTGAAAAGGTCAGTTAAAGAAATCTATTTGGGCTTTGAGATCATTTTCAGTAATAATATAATTGTAAGATAATAGCAAAGAAAGGTTGAACTTTCTCTTATATACATACATGTGCACACATACTCACCTGTATTTTTATCAAAATATTTCACACCAGGGTATTATATAATTTTTTTGTACAAAGGATAGAACTCACAACCTTGAGCTTGGCAGTTGGGTGCAGTGCCACTGAGCTAAATCCCTAGTCCTGTATAAACTGTTTTAATCAGCAATATAGTTGTATATCTTTCTACATAGAAATAAGACTTAATTCTCATATATTGGAATAATAAACTTCCTAATCCAAGTTACTGTAAGAGGATAAAGGAGTTTAAATCCATTATACTCTACTACTAGTTACATTTTCCTTTTTTTAACCTATTAACCAAATTTTTGCAAATCCTTGATGTGAATTAGTCCTGCTCAGACTGCTTTTTTTCTGAATTTTCAAACAGTTGTATTACCAAAAGCAATATTCTTTGGTTATAATGCCATAGCTTCTTTCAGAAATGGTATAGCAGGATTAATGTGTAGAATAGAGCATTAGCTTTTATAGATGACCAAAAAGGTATATCTACTAATGGAATTCAATGGAATGGACATTGGTGAAGAGATTTTGTTTCATTTATTTTATTTTTTGCACAATAAGTGCATTCATTGTGGGAAATTGTTAAACATCCCTTGAATTTAGATTAAAATACTTAATTTCCTACTTGATAATTCTATTTGAATTTATAATATACATTTCAAATTTAATATGTTCCAATATGAATCCATGTTCTTATCAATCTAGAAAAACTTCTTGCTCTATTTTATATGTCAATCAAAAGCAATTCTAGGGCTGGGGATTTAGCTTGGTCATTCCACCACCTGCCTCAAAAGCACAAGGACCCAAGTTCGATCCCCAGTACCCCCTCAAAAAAAAAAACCAATTCAAATACTCCAGGGACACAAACAAAAACAGGAGATTTTTTTTTCTTAACTCTTGTCTTTTCATCACACTTTATATAAATTGGTGTATTAATTACTTTTTCATCTCTAGGACAAAACACTCTACACTAAACACTTAAAGTAAGAGGGACTTATTTTATTCTCAGTTTCCATGGTGGGCTGGCTCCAAAGCAAAAACTGCACAGTGGAAAGGAGGGACAGAGGGAAAGAGGGAGGAGTGAGAGAGAAAGAGAAGGAAGGAGAGAGGGAGAGGAAATAAATACCTCTTCCCCGGTTAGCCCCCAGTGACCTGTCCTTTCCAACCATGTCAATCCTACCAACAGCACATTTAGCTATAAATTTGTCATTGAGTTAATCCACTCATGCGTATAATACCCCACGATGCGGTCACCGTTCAGGGCCTCATCTCTGACCACATGACGCATCTCATCGCCCTAACAGTCAGAAAATCCTGGCGATGTTTCTTTAAAACCATATTCAGTTTCTACTCATTACTTAACATGTCCTACTATGATTACACTCTACTCTACTCTGTCCTGTTTTTCTTTTTCAGATCATTTTCTTTACTAGTATGCCTTTGTAGTATATAATGTTTACATTTCTTGTGTGTAGTTGGTACATTCTTTTGACTAGATATTTGCTGGAGACTTCTAACCAGTTGGTCTTAACGATTTTAATACTATCCTTAAATTGTGTTAAAATGCAGGTCAGATATTACTAGTTCTTGTTTGAAACCCTCAAATAGCTCTGTTCTCATTTAGAGCAGAAGGCAAATTTTGCACAATGCCCTTTATTGCATAGCTCTCCACAGGCGCCCTCAGTTGAGGTTCACCAGTTCCTCTGCTGCTCACTAACCATGCTGCACATGGCCCCACATCAGTCTCTCTTGTATTTTGTGTTTCTAAGCTCTCTCTTCACAGAGCTACATGACTTGCTGTCAGAACTTCTGTAACTATTTAGTAAAGTGTCACGTGTTTCACTACTCTACTTAAAGTTTTACCTTTATTCTCACTGTACTCCATAAGTATGCCTTTTGTAGTTTTATGCCATGTAATATATTTTATATTTTGCTTATTTATATGTTTGATTTGTCCACACAAGTGAATATAAACTCTATGAGAACAGGAATCTTTGTCTATTTTGTGAAACTTTTATCCCCGCAGAGAACCAGTCATTTCATGCCTGTTTTCACTAGCTTGTTTCTCTACATGCTTCTATTCTGCCTTTACCCAAAAGGTATCTGGACTAGAGATACAGTCTGACACAGCTGATTTCTGCAATTAAGAAACAAAGACTTTCTCAAGGTGGCATAGTCAAGTGGTGGATGAAAACGGTTCAAAACTTTTTTTTTTTTCTGACCAATCATCTTATTTCCATTCCATCCACTCTCTTGCAGCCCCCGTCCCAATCCTTTTACCATGCATATCAGTTAGTTCAACACAACTTTTAAACTTCCCACGTGTGTTAAATGTTTTGGTTTGCTTTCACTCATTTTTATTTTTAAGCTCATTTTCTGGAATCTATCTTTTCCTGACTTTTGCATAGTTTCTCCACAGTTAAAATATCAAGAGCAGGAGAATAGTTCATCTTCTTGGTGGGAACCAGAGTGCCATGGAAATTTCCTGCCCTTTATTGATGCCACAAAGTACCTGCTCAGTCTGCTGCTGAATGTTGCTTTGACAAGGATATCCAATTGTAACACTTGCAGCTTTGCCTGTTTGTAACATGACCTCTTATCAGCACAAACCGCCGAGTATAATATTTGCAAAATGTAATAAGTCAAAGAGTTTTAAAACAGAAGTAGAGTTGAATTGTTCTTATAATAAATTTACTCTTACTTGTTTTCATTTGTTAATTCTCCCTTGAGTTACAAGGCTGGGGGAGTAATAATACCAAGGTTTCTGATCCATAGACTGATATTTTTAGTGTGTTTAGCACATGAATATCATGCTGTGTGTCCCTTAGTATGTGGAGATTAAAGTCATTAGTCCAAGTTCGGTGTTACTATCATGAGCACAGAATACAGTTGAAGAAAAAAGAAATACTCCTAGAGAATTTGAGAAGGCATCAACTGACATTCAAATGCTAAGAAATAGCTGGTGTTGATTTTTTGTGAAGATTTGTGGAGTAGAGAAATTGTTTGCCTGAATGTTGGTGTGCTAAATCATAATAATTCCCTGTGTGCACAAAAAAGAGAGTAACAATTAGAAAATGCCTGCATAGCTACATTGTTCCCTAAAAAAAAAAAAAAAAAAAAAAAAAAAAAACTAAAAGAGAGTAACAATTAGAAAATGCCTGCATAGCTACATTGTTCCCTAAAAAAAAAAAAAAAAAGAATGAAACAAACTCTTATCCGGGGTAAGTGAGATAGTGAAGCCATTATATTGCTAGCTGCAAAGATGATTTTTACTCTTCATAAACACTAAGAAAAAACATCCAAATGGCTTTAAGGAATATTTGAAATTTATGTCATTTGACACTTAAAATTTTTAGAACAAAAAGAGAAGGGGATTTTTAAAGGACAATAATTGTGTGAATAAGTATGTAATTGGTTGGCAGACCACATGAAAATATATGAATGAACAGATCATTGGGATACATTCTTATAAAGGATAGCATCCTTCAAAAATATTACAAAATACCAGGGAAAGCACTTTTTAACATATCCTGTGCAGGAAAAGGTGTGTTTTTCCAAGTGAAGGTTCTATGTAAAGTGAATAATGGAGAATTTAAGAAATTAGCTAGTCAAACAATGAGAAGGGAAAGGAAGCCTGTCAGACAGATACACACACCCAGACACTTTGTGTGGGGGACAACTAGAGGGTATACTATGAAAAGATAAGTATCTTGGAAGCCTGAATTAACTGAATTTGGTGCTCAAGGATATTTGTGTCTTTGTCATGAGAGATAAGATGGCAGGGGAACATGTATTGAGATAAAAGTTTCTAGAGCAAGAGAAATGTTTAGTTCCAAAATTAAATTCTTCATCTGTGTATATTATCTCATAATTAATATTCATCATCTGTTTTACTCTTTGCCAGTAATTTCGCTTTCACGGTCCTATTTATTACTGGGGAGAATCTACAAGGCTGACTCTAATGTAATTTATATTGTATCAGGAGGAAACTGAATGTTCTCAAGAATCACAGAATTTGTAAGAATTTAAAAGTGTCCAATATAATTGAGAAAATCTGTTTCCACCAACATCTATATTTAAACCTAAATCAGTGTGCATTTTTGTCTTTTTAGCATTTAAACGTCAGTGATAACTTCTGGCATTGAATAAGTATATTCATTCTATGATGTAGTATAGAAGGAGAAACTGAAGACTTCTTTTTTGGGGCATATTGCATATTAGAAACTGATATTGAATTCTTAAGGGGATAGAATCAATGGAACCAGGACATAGTAGGTACAATAATTTATGAGGGAACCCAGATGTACATAGTCTATCCGAATCAGTGACCGTATTTTATATTTAGCCAAAATATTTGTAAGATGAAGGGTTGGAATACAATTCACTACTTGTTAAATACATATCCCTTAGACATGTAGTCTTTTCTATAATAAAGCCAAGTTGGATGGACTTTCAAATAATATCTGTCATGGTAAGGGACATTTTATCAAGTGTCTCAGTAGTAATCTAGAGGAACACCAGAAAGTGATTTTGGTGGGGTTGAAATGCTGTACAATAATGGCAGCTAGTGACATGAACCAGATATAGAGGCAAAACAGAAAAGTGGGAAGTACCTTGGGAGACTTTTTTGAAGTAGTGTTGGCTGTTAGAATGATGATGGAAAGCACTTTGGATGCCCCAAGGAAAACAGAATTAAAGAGACATAGAAATTGGACATAAAGGAGCTCCATTAAGATAATCTCATTTACTTCCTGCTAGCAGAGGAATGTTCTCTATAGTATATTCTATAGCACAATAGAATAATGTTTCAAAAAAAAAAAAAACCTTAAAAGCTTTCCCCTAGCCTACACTAGATAATCATTGCAAATAAGAAGCTCTCAAACCACTCATTCTATACCCTAGTAGGCAAATTAAAATGATTAATAGATTTGGAGGCTCCACATTTAGATAACAAAGACAGAACTTGTGTGCACAAATTTTCATAGGGGAAGGCATGAATAACAGAAGAGTTACACACAAAGGAGCCCTTCCCCAGGTGAACAGAGAAGTTCAGACACCTCTAAGAGCTTACCAGAGTAAGTATTATTTAAACTACAGTTTGCAAATCTCTGAAGTTGAAACCTTTAGCACAGGCTTTTGGATGGAAGAAATGCTTTATTCTCTTGCTTGGGAATTGTATGCCTGTAATGAAAAGATCTCTTAAAAGTATCCAGAGCATTAAGACTTGAATAACTGTCTGTAGGTCTCATAAAGGGTAATTGCTATGTCCTGATTGAATGTACATATCTTGAGATCAGTGGATAGAAACTTCAATGCAAAGAGCAAATTACGGTAAAATGGTCCAAGAAGTGACATTCAGGCTGCAGACCTGGCTCTAGCCTATTTTATTT
The DNA here is from genome assembly GCF_012274545.1 of Fukomys damarensis. NCBI lineage: Eukaryota > Metazoa > Chordata > Mammalia > Rodentia > Bathyergidae > Fukomys > Fukomys damarensis. The sequence continues at coordinate 47,518,826 of NW_022900928.1, forward strand.
GCAAGGATTTGTTTAAATATTAAGTCTCATTTTTCTGACCTTCCCTTCATAGTTATTGGCATTATAAATCACAGCATCTGGCAAGCAACATTATATTTCTAAACTAAAGATACAAGTTTAAGAGGAGGAAGGAATCATGGGAAAACTTTTCTTACTGAGATTTCAATTCTCCCTTTGTATGAATGTGTTTTTGTATTCAGTTTGTGTATGAGACTTGAGTCAGCTTAATAGCAAAGTGATTTCATGTCTCCCATTCTCATGAGCCAACTGGTTTCTAAGAAGTCAGAAATAGAAAAGAGCAAAAGAAGGCATGATCAGAAAGTTTGTGGACACAGCCTCCATTCTGAAGGACTTGTTCGGGTGTTTATTATTATAGTGTTAGGTATAGATCTACCCTGTCTTTATGCAGCATGGGTATCTCTGAGTGAGAACAGGTATTTCCATATACTGTATTTAATGATGGTATTGTTGTGATGTTGCCCTTGACATAAGATGACCTGACCTTGCATATTCCTGTGTCTCTTATTCATTGAAGCAAGTCACCTTTTGGCTTGAGTTTCCCCTTCGGAAATGGGAGCAATTACAACTCCTCAATATTTCTCACTACTTATGAAATTTATAAATTATAAAATGATGCATTTAAACAACATATTGATAAAATTTTGAGTTATGTATCCTTGATTATTTATAGTATTTTTGGTGGCAGATAAGGTAACTTGCTTTCTTCTTGCTTGTGAGTATATACATCTGCCCAAGAATCAATCCATATTTTTTAACCATGTGCTTATGTTATACTCAAAAGTGTACATAGCAAATTATGCTGAACTTCATTTCAAATGTCCTTAGATATACAGTCTCAGTAAAAATAATAGCTAACATATTTTCCTTATGTAGGCATGTTTTTTATCTCTGTGTTCATAAATTTTAGTTTTTATTGAATTATACTAAAGGAAATATGAAATATGTCCACTTTTTAAATTCTTGCAACACAAATGTTTTGAGATATGACTTCCTCTTTAAAAGCATACCCATTTTGTCTCAATTTTAAGAAGGACTTTATGATGATTTCTGTGTCATAATTCAATTAATATTAAGGCTTGGTGAAGTTGTATTAGATGACACTGCAATAAAAGTTTAAATTCTACAATCAGAACACTTGAATATGAACCACAGTTGAGATCCCCATTAGCTGTTCAAATTTGAGCTAGATGCTTAGTCTCTAATTTTTTAAAATATATTTTAGACAAATGACACTGTCAATAATGCATATATCATGATACAGCATAACATTCTTTTAAGTACTATGCATTGGGCTTGTTGCCTAAAAAATGCTCAATAATATTAAAATTTTATCAAAGAATTTCCTCTATATTTAATCATTACTTGATTGTACCATTTTATGTGTATTTGTGTGCATGTACATATGTATATGTATTCATATCATAATCTACCTGTCTTGTGATTATATAAATTGAGAGGATGTCAAGACCAACACAATTTTACATTCTAGGCAAAAAATAACATGCATGTGATATCACCAGTACTTTGGAATTCCCATTATAAGACAGTTTTCAGTAGATCAATGATATTTAACAAAGTGATGGCATTAAAATGAAAAAGAAAAGGAAAAAATAAAAACCACACCAGAAAAAAATTCCATTTTCAGTTGAACATGAAAATGAAAAGCAATAAGATGGAAAATATTAACACTGTTCCAGGCAGCAGGAGAAATCCTGTTTGCCAACGTCCCTTCACTTAGTGGAGGGCTAGGATTGGGTGGGAAGAAATTACAGATTCCAGATTTCCATGAAGAAAACTATAACAAGTCCACTATAGGTTTGAAAATAAGAATACATACTTTTTGGAACAAATACTTTAGTAAAGATCTATTCAGTGATATTGCTGGGGGAAGAAGTAGTGGGAGCTGCATGTGTATGTGTGGATGTTTCTGGGCCTCTATGGTCAGCTTCATGTGGTATTTCATGGAAGTTAGGAATAAGAACTGGGAGAGGATATTTCAGAAGTTAACTGTGTAACCAGGCTGGGAAGTGATAAAGGTGTGGATAAGAAGTTAAGCAGAAATGCAACTGTGACACAGTGGTGCAAATGGACAGATTTGCAGAAGAGCTTTTAATGTGTTTTTAATGTGTTTGTAAAGCTGTGGAAATCTTGGCATGCTGCCCAAACCATCAACCGCCATGCAAGTAGGTCAGAGGGAAGGCTTGAGATCGAGAGGCAGAGAAACAGCCTGGAGTCGGCCAGCAGCAATTAATTAGGGGAATTAATTGGATAGCTGTGACTTTTGCCTGATGTGGTCAAACTAGATCAGAAAAACAGGCTGCAAAGTGTATACACTTTAGGAGTGGAGCTTAAAATATAATCTTGTAAGTGAACCTAAGAAGTGAAGACAGAAAAACGGCAAAGGCCAAGAAGCACAAAACTCATAGCACTATCAATATCTGTCACAGTTGTAAGATATTACTTAACGAATTTTGTTTCTTAGGGACTTTAGTTCAAATCAATCCAATAAAACAGATTAACAAATTGCTTGGTAGCTGAAGTAAATTAAATGCTATTTCAATATAAAATGAGGAGAATTTGAGTAGATGTTACAAATAATATATTTATACAATGAATTTCTCTTGATCAATGATAACAGCCTTTTCTCTTTAAAACCCTGAAAACCTCTTAGCCTTAATGCAGTCAGTGAATAATTTTTCTATTGGTTAATGTTTGAAGTTTCTCTGATATTTCTGAGACTGTTTCTGTAGTATGATTTCCAAAACAAAATCATGTTAAGATCCGTGCCTTTGTCCCCACGTGTCATTCTGGTGAATTTATTGTTAAAACTAATTTCATTTTCCATTCCCCCCTCTTCGCTCCACTCCCTTCTCTATCCTTTCTTCCACTACTGGGATGAAACCCAGAGCCTTCACACTGACCTGCTTCCTTAACCCACCACTTACTCCTTCCTCCTCCTCCTCTTCCTCCTCATTCTCTTCCTCCTCCTGTTCTTCCTCTTCTTCCTCCCCGCTTTCATTTTAGTTTAGATGTAAGGTTGCACTAACCTGCTAAATTCTCCCGCAGGGCTTGAACCTGTGATCTACAGATTCAGCTTTCCAGAGTGGTGGGATTACAAGTGTGAATCACCACATCTGGCCTCTTTAACTTTGAAAAAGATTATTCTACTAAAATTTTCTTTTCAACCTAGCGGGGATACAATTTGTAATGTTAGTGCTATTTAGTAAAATATATCAGTTCAGATAAGTAAATTCTCAAATTTGCAGTAAAAATTTACCAATAAAAATATCATACTATTATATAATGCTTTCTCATATTTCACCTCATAATCCTTAACCTGAATGTGAAGTAGATGCAGTTGTTAAATTATAGTTTAAGAATGGCCATGTCACCTATGTACTGCACATGTCTTCTGCACATGTGCATGTACACACACACAGAAATACATGCATACACATACACACACAAAGAGAGAAAGTCTCACATATCATGTTAATTAAGTCATGGTATAATAGAAGAGAAGCAGGAATAAATAATATGTTTAGATCTTTTATACATTGGCTTCCATTTAACCTGTCAGTATTTACCATTCCTTTTTGATTGCTCAATCTCCTCTGGTAATTTACTTGTTAATTTGAAAGTTTCTATAGCATATAAAAGAGATTTTGTGCATATTGAATATTTGGGGAAAGCCATCAACTGAAAAACTAATATTTTGACACATAGTCCTTGGGCTGACCTCCTTTCTATATTTAATGTGCAGCCCATCTGTGTACAATAAATAAAGTATCTTGACTACTTTAGTGCTGTCAGTACTAGCTATTAATAATGGGCTAGATTTATATATCTTTTCTTATCTCTCTTTCTTCAAGTACAGATATGTGAGTTAAATGAAAATCATTCTGAGAGAAAATTACTGCAAAATAAGAGTTCTGCCACCTATTACCATCAGCTGATAAAAAATCAGAAAGGTTTCTGGACAAATTAGTGATAATAAAATTTTGTAACCCTAAATCTTACTTTTAACCAACAAGAAAGCACTATAATTTTTGGTGGAAAATTACTACACTTAGTCAATTTGGGTGGATTCTGAGCCATATCTCTGCTACAGTAGAAACATACTCTTTGATTTAACTACCAACTATTTTTTTATTTGGATTTGGTAGTATAGTTCATTACATTACATTACAGAGCATGTTGAGATCATTCACTGGCCGAAGTCTTACCTAGACTTTCCAAATACCAGAACTAGGTTTGAACTATGACTTTTTGAATCTCAAGAATATTTCACTAATGTTGATGTTAGCTTAGATCAGTTTTACATAAGAAGAGTAGAGATTAAAATCAACATAGGAGCATTTCAAATTGGCTTTCATTTAACAAGTTAACTTGAGCACAGATAAAATTTGTTTCCCTTCTATAAAACATTAAATTCATTTTCTTTTGTTTAATTCCAATACTTTAACTTTTTAAAAATGAGTTTATTGGTACATTTTAGGGATACAGTACAGTTACATTTATCGTTAGGATCTTATACCTCTACATGACAGGTCTTGGTTCTCATTTTTCCCCTTGTCCCTGCCCTCCCTTCACTGCTCCTTCTCTCCCTATTTACAACCACTTTATTTCCATCTTTTCATTTTCTTACATTTTTTCTTTTCCCTTATTACCCTTCCCCTACCCATCCCACCTTCCCTATACCTTTAGCCCTTTTCTTCCCATTTCACAATGTCAGTTATCTCAGTAGGATCTTATGTACTATTACAGTTCATTCACACCAGAGAAATTATTCAGTATTTACACATGTATGACTTACCTTAACTTTATTTATTTTTATGTATTTATTTATTTATTTTTTGGTACAAGGGATGGAACTCGGGTCCTTGCACTTACAAGGCAGGTGGCAAGACCACTGAGCTAAATCCCCAGCCCACCTTAACTTTATATTAAATGCTCATCATGTTCTTATCAAACAGAATTATTGAATGACATTGTACAAATAATAGTTCATGCATATGATCCTTCATCTAAAATGAAGATATTATTATCATACTTCCCACATATAAAATGCTAGTCATATATTCTTGCCTCTTAAAGTAACATAGTTATGCCTTTTTTTCACTTTACTCCAACCACCCAAATAAGGAAAAATGAACCACTCAATTATACACATTTTGGGGGAGGTAAAGTGCTAAATTGGAAGTAGTACGTGAATTATAAATGTAATTGAACTTGGGCAAATAAATTCTATTGATTGATATTTCCTTTCAGTTTCCCTTTATATCATATGGGAGGTGTTCAGCTGTTAGAAGAGAAAGAAAGAGTGCAGCCCAAGGCAAGGAAATCTTGAGTAGGTAAATCAGAAACAAGTCTATGATGTTTAAGAATACTAGCTGTATGGCTTGATCTAGTTTTAAATCCCCCTTTACATTAGGTAGTCATTTTTTCTTGAGAAAAACTCAATAAGGCAATAAGCTTTTCCTTCATAATATGAAATGCATTTTCACTTTGGTCAGGACTACAGCAGAAAAGTTATCATATGCCTTTTCCCCATATGACAAAACGTCATATGGATCTAGTTATAATATTTGCTTCAATGTCTGCAACAACCCACAGAGGCAGATACCAGAATCATCTTCACTTCTCATGCCTGGCTAGCTGGTAGGATTAGCCAATGATGATTCATTCATACGAAATATCAAAGTCTTTTGCTTCTTGAAAGAAAGAGGAACTAATCACTAATAAATTTCATTTTAAAGGTGTTTAATAGAGCTTAATATCTTACAGATGGTCAGAAATCTATATCCTCTAAGAATTTAAAGAACATCTATTAATTGAATATTAATTAATTAAATTAATTAATTCAAGAAACACATGTGAAACCATAATATTAAAGGAAAATTATATTTGAAACTCTAACTTCATTTAAGTACAATCATTCCTATCACCTACAGTATAAGCTTTCATTAAGTATCTTTACACTCAGTTTTAAGAGGAATCCCTTTAGTTGGAAAATGTAATTTCACATAGTTGTTTTGGAGGGATCTGGGTATAGTAGTATATAGTAGAAAGAACGGGATAGGAAAGGAGAAAGAAGAGTGAGGAAATTTATGAAAACAGGTGGCTGAGATTAAAATCCAGAGGGAAGTAAAGCCAAAAAGATTAGTGAGCAGTGGTAAGTAAGGTCTGGAGTCCAGCAAGTAGTGTGAGGAGTTAAGTACCAATAAGAACAGTTTAATTTTAGAAAAAGAGCAGACATTGAACAGAATAAAAGAGAAATGGCAGAATGAGGGCAAGCGAAGGCAAAGACTCTTCTATCAAGCACTGATAAGAATGCTTTAAATAAAATGTGTGACCTAGAATGAATTGGTATTTTTAGTTTAATGGTTCCTGGGAGGAAGGCAGCTGATTCTTGAATAAAGGTTGCTCAATGTTTAATTTTGGAATGTGTTTTAAATCTCTTTGAGTCTAGAATTTTAAGAAATCTAATTTTGATAAGAGTAAGATGGAAAATATATTATAGAACCATTTCATGAATCTTAACCATGCCAATTAAGGTACATATTCAACATTGTACAATAAATATCTCAACTCAATCCTTTTTATAAATACACCTTCTCCAAAAAATATTCACAATGTCTACTTTTCTTGGGTAATTTGTGTCCAAATATTTTTAGAGGTCATGGAAAGCAGCTCGTGGATATAGATGAAGGGACAATGACTACCAAACCCAAACCCCACTGCTGGTTTCTCACATCTGTTCTTGTAGATGTCAAATATTTATGAGAGCCTCAGAGGGTGTCTTTTATGTATGCAGACGCACAAGACATCCTGGAGGGTGCACTGTTTCTTCACAGTGTTTCCCTGGTGACCACAGGGAGTTGCCTTATTGTCCTGTCACCCTCATCTATTATTATGCCATAAAGCATGAGAATTTCTCTGTGCCATAAGTTAAACTGGGTTCCACTGTAGGACAGGCAAATATACTGTTCTCATATGATCTTTTACATCAGAGGATTAATCACGAAGCACTTATTTTTCCACAATTAAATACTTGAAAGTTTTAGAAAGCATTTGTCTTAGTTATTTTCTTGTTGCTGGGACAAAATACCCAACACCCACAAGTTAAAGGGAAATAGAAAGTATTTTGGCTCACAGTTTGTAGAGGTTCCAGTCAAATTGAGTGACTCCAAATCAGGATAACATGGTGGAGGGGCATCACATGAAATAAATAGTTCATGACAGGTCAGGCAGAAGGCAGCAAGCAGGAAGCAGCCTTATTTCTGTCTCATTATAGACCATTCAAGCTAGAAGCCTATTGCTGGGTGCCACCCACACCCAGGGTGGGACTTATTGACTTGAGAACTATGCTAAATCAATTCAGTCATCACATTCACTTTTAGTTATCAATACCCACTATTACTTACTCTAATCCACCACTACTTCACCATGATCCAGCCACCCGCAAAAGTCCTACTATGAGCATATGAGGTTTTGAAAGACATCTAGATACAAGTCATAAATAGCATTATTTTGATTTTTGTTTGTGTTCTATTTCTGCTTCTCCCATCTAATCTCAATGAGTTTTGTCATGAGTGTAATTGGTATTGTGATAAGAGACAGATCTCTCTGAGAACCACCAGGCTGTTTTTTTTTATTTCATCCCAAAGACAGATCTTCATTATTTGGTCAAGTTACAGACTTGTTCCTCCTTTCCTTGGGTTGAGCTTATTCTCAGGAGGCCCAATGATCCAACATGAAAATTAACTTTTGACCAATTCACCAGGCAATTTGTTGCCAAAGCCAGAAGAAGTTCAATTTGAAATCTCTGTTCTTGAGATAAAAAAGATTTAGCAGTAGAAAAATATTTTGTCTTGTGCAAAAAAATACTTTTATATTTTCTTATGTGAAATATTTTAACTAGTTTATCATCCTCTACATAAATGTAAACTTTTCATGGCCTTATTCTTTGCTAAACTGGTCATTCATGTTTTGCATTGTTTTGTTTAGCTCATCTAGTTTTTGCTAGTGGTGTGTGTGTGTGTGTGTGTGTGTGTGTGTGATCCAACAAGCTCTGTTAGTTTTAGAGGGAAAGATACAGTGTTATTGGCCCAGTACTCAATTCTTCAGGAATGAACTGCAATAATGTTAATGACACAAAGATAATCTTGATATTGGCATATGGTGTACAGAGAAAAACTATCAATTACAACAACTGGACTACCTTGGTAATGGCAGATGAATCAGCAAAATAATAACATCAAAGACAATTAAGATATTGATGTATCATCAGAAGCAATAAAGCACTGCTTTTAACCATAGGAAAAAGATCTATAATTATTATGTAAACACTAGGCACACCAAATATTCACTTGCAGTGAATATCTACAAACTGTAACATTTAAAAAATCAACAGTAGGAGCTTTGAGTTTACTATCTAACTAAAGATTAATACAATTTTAAGGTTATATTAGTAAAGATATAAAAAATGGGGAATGTGCAAATGAAAGAAGAAAAACTCAAAAAATTGAATGACAGAAAATGAGAAATACTTTCAGTTTCTCACACTAGAGAAACTATTTGGTATTTACACAGATGTGTCCTATTTATTTCACTTAAGAGTGTAAGGACTAAAAGGCATAATAGATAATGTGAAATAGGAAGAAAAGGTGCAAAGTGGAGGGGGAAATCAGAGGCGTAGGGGAAAAGAAAGTTGGGAATGGAATTAATATGAAAAAAAGAAAAAATGGAAACAAAGCCTTTGTAGATAGGAAGGGGTTGAATGGAGGGCAGGGGAACAGGGAAAAAATAAGAACCAAGATGGATTATGTAAAGGTGCAAATTTCCAATGATGAATGTCACTACATTATATATCTCATATATACCAATTAAATTAATTTTAAAAAATGAGGAACAGAAAAAAGTGGGGAAAATCCTATAATGTGCATCACATAAATAGAATTAGATAAATGTAATAGAAAAGAACAAACAAAAAAGAAAAAAACAGAGGAAGAAAAAATAAAAAAAAGAAAGAGGGAAAAAGAGAAAAGGAATAAAAAATATTCACCCCCCCAAATAAAAAGCAGAAAAAGAAGAAAAGAAAATAAGTCCAGAAAAACAATTTTCTCTGTATAGTTGAATGATGGGTTTCCATGGTTTTAGAATCCAGAAAATCTTGGTTTTCTTTTCTTAGCTTTACTGTATGAGTTAATGAGGTTCCCTCTGTATTTCAGAGGCCCCTCTGTTCATTCACCCAGGTTGTGACAACTGTCCAAGCTAATTCATATATTTGCTTATGTTGATAGGTGGGGAAAGCAATCACATCTCTGATCTATGCTAAATATATACAACAGGAAAAGGGATCAAGCAGACAGCTGCACTCAATGCCACCACTGTTAGACCCAGCGGTTTATGAGAGATTCATGTTGAACCTGGCTTCTCACTTTGGAGGGTAGGGCCCATGTCCTTCCTGACCTCTATTTAAATTTCTCAGAGGGTCTGTGTCTAGCTCTCTCCCTGTCTGCAAGGTCTGCAAGTGTCCCACTTGTCTGTCTCTCACCTAGTCATTGTGGGAGGGTAACATTGGGAATCCCAAAATGAAGTTATTTTGTAGTCTTTGTGTAGTTTTTTCAGGCTTAAATAATCAACCCTTTCCCTAAATGACACTGGCAATATGGCAAGCCCTGCACTGGATTCCTTCCCCAGCTGTAGCCTGCTTGTGGAAGAAGTCAGTTTCAGTTTAGAACCTATGCTGTTTTTGCAGTTTAAAATAGCTATTGACTTTCTGTGGGGCTAGCACTGCTCACCTGCTTTGTTATTTCTCCCTGGGACTCCCAACCCTGGAGGCTTACCTTGCCTGCAGGGGCAATTTCTTCCCTTGGAAACTAGGATGCAGTTCCACATGACTTTTTTTTTTTTTTCTCACATTATGCCCATTTCTCTATTTTATCTGAATTTTTTTTTTCCTGTCAGTTTCCTCCCAATTCTTGTAGATTTACTTTTTTTTTTTTTCCATCAAATTATCTTCCATGTCTCTAGATTCCCGGGTCTATAGAAGCTGCATTTTGCTGCTGATTATTATCCCACTATTTTGGTCTGGAAGTGGTTTTATGGCCATTTATCTATTACTGCACCATCTTTCAGGGTTCTACATCATTTTCATCTGCCCTGTTTCCATATTTAGGATAAATCTTCCTACTCCTATAAAAATGTTCCCAAGACTTCTACAGTCAACTAGAGCCTGTCTATACATAGGGCTATGGAATCAGAATTTAATCACATTGAGGGCTGGGGATTTAGCTCAGCTTTTCGGTGGCCTGCCTCGCAAGCGCAAGGAGCTGAGTTCAATCCCGGTACCAAAAAACAAACAAACAAACAAAAAATCCCCCCAGAATTTAATCACATTGACTTTTATTGTCTCTTTTATACTTGTATCATCTTCTCCTTCAAGGACTGCCTCAAATTTATTCTTTTTAAAAATTCTAGCTTGCCCTTTATTTATATTCTAAATTATAACTACTCAAATTTCATTACATTTGAATCTTTACATGAACACTACACTTTTTCAAACTTTGGCTTTCGGCACATGACAATCCTCCTAATTTTGAGAAAGGCAAGTAAATATTTCTTGTTTCATCTGCTCCATGGCTGCTGTAGAAAGTGAATATGACTTAAATTCTGATAATTTTGCCTCCCTACCAGGGAATTAACTCTTGAAAATGTCACACAAAATTCAAGCTCAGTGAAATGTTTTGTCAAATTAGAGTCTAGAAGTAGCAGCAGAATGGGTTTTCTTTCATGTGCTAGTGTCCAGTAGCAGACTGTAAGGTTTAAGGACTGTGGTTTTAGAAGCAGGAATGGGCCATAAATCTTTAGTGCTGAGAGCTTGAAATGAACGCTTGTAAATAAGAATTTTTTTCTCATTTAGTTTTAGCTGATTTCTAAATATGGACTAGCTAGACCATGTGACCCATGCTCTTTTTCCAAATAGTTTGCTTTTCTGCTTAAGTTAAACAACATTATTTGACATTCTTTGCTAGAAATAAACTGATATGAAATCAGTAGTTAGATTCAGAAAATAGTATGTAAGGAGGAGAGGTAAGGAAGATTTACCATTTCTAAATTGGCCTATTTGATCATTAATCAGTTAAAATTTTGTTATGAGAGAGGCCAGTAAGTCTCACGTCCCATTTTATATAATGATGAAATATTTAATTAATTTGTTGCTTCTACTTAGCTGTAATACAATGCCTACTGAAGGTTTCACTTTTAGGGTGCATCTTCAAACAGAATGCTAGCACAAAGAATTCAAAACTATGAAGTAGAATATTGTTTTAATATGTTAAAATTAGACAGTATGACAAATATGACATTAAATTTTTTGATTCATAGCATGGATTAAAATCAAACAATTTTCAATGACTGCAAAATATATTCTTACTTTATTATTATTATTATGTTGAAAATAATTTAATTCTGCAAAATTTCAAATTTTAATGTCAGTTAAATTCTTCACACCACCAGTTAGTCTAAGTGAAAATTCTGATATTGATAATAAATATGTAGAACCTTGAGAATTATGATAGAAATAAATATTTCAAGAATGTTTTAAACCATATATGGATATCTATTTGTGGATGCTATGATACTTTCTTTCTGCTTTAGGTTCTTATCTTCTCTTGAAGATGATGTAACTTCTTTACCTTAGTAAATTTCTTCTTTTTAAATTAATTAATTTTATTGGTACATTTAAGATATGTAATAAAATGATATTAATAATTGGAAATTTGCACCTTTACATAATCCATCCTGGTTTTTATTTTTTTCATATTCCCCTACCCTCTGTTCAACCCCTCCAGCCATTCATAAGTACAAAGACTTTGTTTCCATTTTTTCTTTTTTCAAGTTAAATTCATTCCCATTTTTCTTTTCCCCTATCTCTACCTTTTAGTCCTTATATGCACTTGTAGTTCCTCAGATTAAAGACACTGTTTGGTATTTACACATATCTGTCCTAATTATTACACTTGAGTATCTCCTCAGTGTGCATCCATTTAGCTATAAATATCCCTAGTTTCTCATTCTTTATGGCTAGTACTCCATATTATATTAATTTTTTTACTTTACTCTCCTGTTGATGGGCAAATGGACTGCTACCGAGTTTTAACCATCATGAATCATGCGGCTATGAACATGGGTACACATATATCACTGTGGTATGATCCTTTTAATTCTTTTGGGGAGATACCAAGAAAAGGAACAGCTGGGTCAAACAGGACCTCCAATCCTAGTTCTCTGAGATATCTCCATATTGATTTCCATAGTGGATGCACCAGTTTACAATCCCACCAGCAGTGAAGCAGGGTTGCTCTTTCCCCAGAGCCCTGACAGCATTTTTTCTTTCTCATTGAGTTTATTGGTACATTTTAGGTATGCAGTATAGTTACATTCATCATTGGGATCTTGTACCTTTATATGACAGATCTTGGTTGTCATTTTTTCCTCTTATCCCTGTCCTCCCTTCACCTCCTTTTCTCTTCCCTATTTACAAATACTTTATTTCCAGCATTTGTTATTGGTTGATCTCATGATAGCAGAAATTATTTCTGGGGTGAGGTGAAATTTCAGTGTTGTTTTCATTTGCATCCCTCGATTGATCAGTGATGTTGAACATTTTTTCCATATATTTGCTATTTTTACTTTTTTGCCTGAGAAATGTCTGTTCATTTCAGATTCCCATTTTTTGATTGGGTCTTTAAATTTGGGAGGCCTGATTTTTTTAAGTTCTTTTTATATTCTAGATAGTAGACCTTTGCCTGAGGAAGAGCTGGTGAAAAATTTTCCCATATTGTGGGTTGTCTCCACACAATTGGTTGTTTCTCTTGCTGAGCAGAAGCTTTGTAATATGAAGAGATCCCACTTGTTGATTGTTGTACTGGTTCACAGGCAACTGAGGTTTTGTTCATTAAAATCTTTTTTTACACCAATGTCTTCAAGAGTTCTGCCTACCCTCGTTTCTAGCCAGTTTAGTGTTTCTGTTTTAATATTTAGATGTTTAATCCATTTTGATTTAAATTTAGTGCATGGTGAGAGATATAGGTCTACTTTTAATCTTTGGCAAGTTGAAACCCAGTTTTTCCAGCACCATTTATTAAAGAGGCTATCATTTCTCCAGTGAGGGTGTTTGGCCCCTTTGTTAAAGGTGAGGTGGCTGGGATGAAGTGTCTGGAGTAGTTTCTGCATCTTCTAATCTTGCCCACTGGTTCTCAGGTGTGTTTCTTTTCCAGTACCCTGTTGCTTTTTTCACAGTGGATTTGTAATATAGTTTCACATCAGAGATTGTGATATCCCCTGTCCTGTCTTTATTGCCTACAATTGCTTTTGCTATTCTAGATCACTTCATGTTTCAAATAAATTTTTGGATTGTTTTCTCAAGGTCTATGAAGTATGCTACTGGGATTTCAATTGGGATTGTGTTGAAAGTATATAGCAGTTTTGGAAATATGGCCATTTTCACTATATTGATTCTTCCTATACAGGAGTTAGGGATATCTTTCCATTTTCTGATATCCTCTTCAATCCCTCTTTTTAGAGTGTTGTACTTTTTAGAGTAGAGGTCTTTAATTTCTTTCATTAGGTGGATTCCTAGGTATTTTGATGTTTTTAAATTCTATTGTGAAAGGGATTGTTTGTTCCACTACTTCTCAGTGAGTCTAATATTCATATACAAGAAAGTTTTTTATTTCTGGGTGTTAACTTTGTATCTAGCTATTTGCTGAATTTGGTTATTAAGTCTAGAAGACTTTTGGAGGAGTTCTTGGGGTCTTCTAAATAGATAGAGTACCCTGTACTCTGCAAATAATGACAATTTGACTTCTTCATTTCCTATCTTTAGTAGTTTTCTTTCTTTCTCATTTAATTGTTGTAGCTAATGTTTCCAAAAGTATATTGAACAGGAATGGTGATAGTGGACATACTTGTCTTCTTCCTGATCTTAGTATGAAAGATTTCATTTTTGATCATTTAGTATGATATTAACTTTTGTTTTTTCATAGATAGCTTTTATGAGATTGAGGCAGAGACTGTCTATTCCAATATTCTGTAGGGCTTTTATCATGAATGTGTATTGGACTTTGTCAAATGGATGTTTTCTATGAATCTATTGAGATGATCACATGTTTTTGTCCTTGGCTCTATTAACATAGTGTATTACATGTATTGATATGCATATGTTGAACCATCCTTTCATCCCTGCAATGAATTCCACTTTGTCAGAGTGTTTGATCTTATGATCTTCTTAATGATCTGTATTCTATTTGTATTTTATTAAAGATTTTTGCATCTATGTTCATTAGTGAGATTGGCCTATAGTTCTCTTTTTTGGTTGGTGCTTTTTCTGCTTTGGGGATCAAGGTGATGCTTGCTTCTAGGAATGAATTAAGGAGTATTGCTTCCCTTTCAATTTCACTGAAAAGTTCAAATAGTAGTGACATTAGTTCATCTCTAAATGTCTTGTGGAATTCAGCAGTGAAGCCATCAGGATCCAGACTTTTCTTAGTTTGTAAGTTTTTAATTACTTTTCTATTTCTTTGATTTATATTGGGTAATTTGGAATCTTTAGGTCATCTTCGTTCAACTTTGGTAATTCATACAAATCTAGGAATCTATCCATTTCCTCTGTATTTTCCATCTTATTAGCATATAGGTTTTCAAAGTAGGTGTTGATGATCCTCTGAATTTTGGCTAGGTCTGTTTTAATTTCACCTTTTTCATTCTTAATTGCATGGATTTTGTTTTGTTTTGTTTTGTTTTATTTTTTGAGATGGGGTCTCAGTATGTAGTTGAGACTGACCTGGAACTCACTATGTAGCTCAGGCTGGTCTCGAACTCACAGCGATCCTCCTGCCTTAGCCTCCCGAGTGCTGGGATTACAGGTGTGTGCCACCATGCCCGGCCAATTGCATGGATTTTGGCCTTTTTTTTTTTCCTTTTTTTTACAAGGTTGGCTAAGGGTTTGCCAATTTTGTTTATTCTTTCAAAGAACCAACTCTTGGCTTCATTGATTTTTTTTTCTATAGTTCTCTGAGTCTCCATTATATTAATTTCTGCTCTGATCTTTACAATTTTCTCCTTTGTTTGAGCTTTGGGTTTGTCCTGCTCCTCTGTTTCTACAAGCTTGAGTTTCAGCATCAGGTTATTTATTTGAGATCACTCTGTTTTCCTAATATGAATATTCACTGCTATGAATTTTCCTTGTAAGACTGTTCTCATTGTGTCCCATAGATTCTGGTATGTTGTATTGTCATTGTCATTTAATTGCACGAACTGTCTGATTTCTTTAATTTCCTCTGTGATCCATTGGTTATTCAGAAGTGTGTTATTCAATTTCCATGTGTTTATGAAATTCTTGTCATTTCTTTTGCCATTGATCTCAATTTAATCACACTATGATCTGATAATATATAGGGATAAATTCAAATCCTTTGCACTTGAACATGTTCTATGAGTATGTGGTCTATTTTGAAGAATGATCCTTGTACAGCTGAACAGAATGTGTATTCTGATTTTGTGGGATGGGACACTGTAAACATCTGTTAAGTTCATTTGTTTAAGAGTTTGATTGAATTCTATTTCTTTGTTTATTTGTTGTCCACTTGATCTATTTGTGACAGTGGGGTGTTGAACTCACCCATTACTGTTATATTAGTGCTTATGTGATTTTTCATGTCCCTTAGTATTTGTTTTATTTATTTGTATACACTTTTGTTTAATGCATCTATATTTATGATTGTCATCTCTTCCTCTTGGATTGTTCCATTTACAAGGATGTGGTGTCCTTCTTTGTCTCTCTTATTCAGTGTTGGTTTGATATCCATTTGATCTGCAAAGAGGATAGCTACTCCTGCATTCAATACATCATTCATGATGTATTGCTTTCCACCCTTAAACTTTCAGTCTATGAGTTTCTTTTTTAATTAAGTACATTTCTTGTATTCAGTGTATTGCTGGATCTTGTTTCTTGAGCCTTTTTGCCATTCTATTTCTTTTCACTGGTGAATTGAGACCATTAATGTTGATGGTTATTACTGATATATATTGACTCATTTTTGCCATGCACTTTTCTTTTGGTTGGATTCTCCTTCATGGATTTAATTTCTTGTTGTGCCTGATGGATTCATTCTTCTGGGCTTCCTAGGGTTATATTTCTCATTGTCTTTTCATTGGATATTGTTTAAATTATTTTGGAGTGCTTTTTTTATTATTCATGAAGTTCCTCAGGTGCTCCTGGTCTTGAAAGTATCTTATTTCTCCATCACTTTTGAAAAATAGTTTTTCAAGGTACATCAATCTGGGTTTCAAGCTGATTTCCTTTGGAGCTTGAAATACATCACTTCGTGCTCTTCTTGCCTTGAGAGTTTGTGTTGGGAAGTCTATTGTGATTCTGATGGTCTTTCCTTTGTAAGTGATTTGTTTATTTTCTCTGCTTGTAGAATTTTGTTTTTCTTTTGGATTTCTGGAATCTTATTTTATTATATGCTTATGTGTAGATTTTTTTTTATCACAGCTAGTTGAAGTCCTATAAGCCTCACTTATCTGTATATCAAGTTCTTTCCCTCTATTTGGGAAGTTTTCTGCCATTACTTCTGTGAACAGTTGTTTTCATGTTGTCTGCACTCTCTCCACTTCTTCATTGACTCTGATCAGTCTTATGTTATGATTTGAATTGTCTAGCAGCTGCTGGATTGATATCTCATGGTCCCTTACAATTTTAAAGATATTTTTCTTTTCCTGATCGCTAATTGCAATCCTATCTTCTATATCTGAAATTCTGTCCTCACTTGGCTTGTTCTGCTGCGTAAACTTTCAATGGAGTTTTTTTTTCAGCTTTAATTGAGTTTATTGGTACATTTTAGGGATACAATACAGTTACATTCATTGTTGGGATCTTATACCTCTACATGACAAGTCTTGATTCTCATTTTTTCCCCTAAGCTCTGCCCTCCCTTCACCCCCTCCTCCCCTCCCCATCTACAAACACTTTATTTTCATCTTTTCATTCTCTCACATTTTTTTCTTTTCCCTTTTTACTCTTCCCCTACCCATCCCACCTTCCCTACACCTTTAGCTCCTTTCTTCCCATTTCTAAATGTCAGTAATCTTATTAGAATCTTATGCATTGTTGCAGATTATTCACATCAGGGAAACTATTCGGTATTTACACATGTGATTTATTTATTTCACTTAGGACTATATCTTCAATATGTATCCATTTTCCTATGAATGAATCTATTTTCTCATTCTTTACGGCTGAGTAATATTCCATTTTATAGAAAAACCACATCTTCTTTAATCTCCTGGAAAACTGTTTGCATCTGTTTTATGGATTCCATTTGTTTCCTATGTTGGGATTCCATCATGTTTCTCATG